>NC_141032.1:36742500-36845000 GCF_052040795.2 Danio rerio
GACTTTTTAAGACCCTGCAGATACCCCGTATATACATTTTTAACATACATAAGTTTCCTACTAAAGGTACAGTATATGTTACAGAATAATTATATTTACCTTTTTTTACATTTTTAATATTTGAAACAATAGACTGTTTTGTTGCATTTCTATTCTTTACATGTAAAATCACTTTTGTAAGTATAATTTGATGCAGATTCCAGTATCTTCTTTTACCTACCATGTTTTTAAATCAAATTAAATACAAAATATTATCCATTTTTACAATATATTGTAAAATGTTCTACTAGAAAACAATTTAATCGGGTTTTAATTCTTATTACATTCGCTGCAAATACTTTTGTTAAATTTCAGCCTTTGTCAGGGGTACATGACTAAATAGGCTAAATTAAATATAAAAATAGGCTATTTGACATTAAAATTATTTTAGTTAAGTTCAGAACTTGGCACCTACTTTTCCAAACACTATTGTGTAAATGATATCTTAGTATATATTGTGTAGTATATTATAATAGTATGTTTGCATAGATGGGCTGGTCTGAGTATTTCAGAAACTGCTGATCAACTAGGATTTTCATGCACAACCATCTCTAGGGTTTACAGAGAATGTTCCAAAGAACAGAAAATATCCAGTGAGCGGCAGTTCTGTGGGCACAAATGCCTTGTTGATGCCAAAGGTCAGATGAGAATGGCCAGACTGGTTCCAGCTGATAGAAAGGCAACAGTAACTCATATAACCACTCATTACAACCGAGAAGATCAACAGATCGAACTTTAAGGCTAAAGGGCTACAGCAGCAGAAGACCACACTGGGTGACCATATCCATCCCTTAATGACCACAGTGTACCCATCCTCTGATAGCTACTTCCAGCAGGATAACGTGCCATGTCATCTCAGACTGGTTTCTTGAACATGACAATGAGTTCACTATACTCAAATGACCTCCACAGTCACCAGATCTCAATACAATAGAGCACTATTGGGATGTGGTGGAACGGGAGATTTGCATCATGGATGTGCAGCCGCCAAATCTGCGGCAACTGTGTGGTGCTATCATGTCAGTATGGACCAAAATCAAAATGGGTCTTGGTACTAGTATGGTGTACACAATAAAGTGGCCGGTGAGTGTATTTATGTATATGATACATGAGTGTATATATGTATATGATGCATAACAAAAATAATATTTTAAGTTACAGTACTGTAACTGGTTACACTACACAACATGGTATAGTTTAATATAATGTAATAGTGAATATAAAATTATCCCGTCCTTTTAGGGGATGGTCTTCTGCTGTCAACCTATAGGTGGCGTGTGGAACAAATCCAGCCAGTAAAGAGGGTCTTGCATGTCAATCAGCCCTGCCAATACTACACTATGCTATACTAAATACACCATTTTGTAAATTGTATTCTTAACTTATAACCTTGCATTTTTCTCGTAAAACCCAAATTTGAATCCTGATGATATGCTCAATTATTTCAGAAAAAAATAATTTTCATGAAACATTCCATCATGTATATGACGGTAAATCAAATTACAACACGCGGCTGTGCAAAAAGCCAAATATAAAACATGAACACATAACACAGCCCAGTAAAACTGTATAATATGCAACATGTGTGTGGTCAAATATCATCAGTCATAACACACCGACCGCATTTATATCCGCAAGGGCAATGCAACTCTTCACCTTGTGTGAACGGGGAAGGGAGGGGGGAGAAATCCCGTAAAAAAGGGTCACGCTGATTATTTATTGGCAATCCGCCACGTGCGTGTGTGTGAGTGTGTGTGTGGTTGCTTTACTGGAAACACGAGGGCGGAGCCTGTTAGAAATATCAGTCGGTAACGTACTTCAACTCGATGGCACAAACATAGGACACCTCCACTACCTCTGATAGACTTTTACACAGCTGATCTCTGATCAACTGTTCAAAAACTGACATGAAACCGATTTTTATCCCTTTAAAAGAAGGTCTATCTTGCTCAAGGGGTTTTATGGAGATCATAAAAGGAGATATGTTTTAAGAAAACTCCCAAGATTGAGTCGGATAACGCTTTGAAGGTAAAATAACGTTTTGCGCTTCATTCTAATGCACAGGAATGCTTTAAAACAGTCTATTATTCAGTTGTGCATATGTTATGTTATGTCCGCCTATTATGCATGCTTCGATGTATGCGGTGCGACATGGTATCCCGAATGAAAAAGGCTACGGTTGAGCAATGTACGGCATAGCATGATAGTTTTAAGTCTGTTTGGGTTATAGATGTGGGCCAGTGAAGCAGAACGACCTGAATGTAACCCGAACAAGTCGGCGAATTTCTATTCCAGTCAGGATAACAGAGTGAAGGGGTATTTACGGTGTAACACGAGACAGAGACCGTGTGTCATGAATGAGGAATTGGGTTATTCACAACGAACTGGAGGACCTCATTCATAACCTGTTTTCTATTAGCCCGAGAAAGCGATCGAAGTCAATATCGGGTTTACACGGTCGAGCTTAGACTAAAAATAAGCTTCGATTAGCAACTAGTTAATTCATCAGTTGCACGCCGTTTTAACGTTTCCGCCTCAGATTGAGCTCATTTCATGCGATAGCGACTAGTAAAACCAGTAACTCTTCGGTTATTTGTCCTACAAGGACTATCTGTTTTGGTAAAGCGAGAACAGGTAACAGTAACTAGAATATCTTATAGTAAATATTTGACCTAAAACATTCACAATCTCTAACAATTTGGCAGGCTACTAGTGGTATTGAAATAGTAGTCATAGTATTAAACAAGAATTGACACCAAAGACATTTTACCTACTTGGCTAACATTACACATTCCCATATATTCAATAACAAAATAGCCATTCATTTCCAGTAGTAGCCTACTAGGATCCTGTCTTGTAGCAGTAGTATTTGCATAATTGTAATAGGTAACAACCACACTGGCATACTAATCAATGCAAGTCTTTGTTCTAAGCCACACTATTTAATTCAGCATAAGTACTTCAGTAGTATTAGCATTATGATTGTTACTAACACCAAAATTACTAGTAAAATCATCTGAATGACAGATAAAATAGATAGTTTGTTACCAGGAGTATTGGAAAACGGTTGAAGTCCGAATTATTAGCCCCCCTGAATTAATAGCCCCCCTGTTTATTTTAACAGACAGCAGATTTTTTTTCATGATGACAGTACAGAATATTTAACTTTTTATTTTCCAAGACATTTCTATACAGCTTAAAGTGACATTTAAAGGCTTAACTAGGTTAATTAGTTTAATTAGGCAGGTTTGGGTAATTAGGCAAGTTTTTTTTATTAATAATGGTTTGTTCTGTAGACAGTCGAAAAAAATATAGCTTTTAGGGGCTAATAATTTTGACCATAAAATGCTTACATTTTTAAAAAAATTTTGCTTTTATTCTTGCCGAAATAAAAACAAAATTCTTTCTCCAGAAAAAAAAATACTATCAGACATACTGTGAAAATTTCCCTACTCCGTTAAACATAATTTAGGAAATATTTTAAAAAAGATTTTATTTTTCAGAATTTTCTAACTGTGCGCGCGCGCGCGTGTGTGTGTGTGTGTGTATGTATGTATGTATGTATATATGTATGTATATGTATATGTATATATATATATATATATATATATATATATATATATATATATATATATATATAATGTGTGTGTATGTGTGTATGTATGTATGTATATATATATATATATATATATATATATATATATATATATATATATATATATATATATATATATTTATATATGGGAACAAGATCCAGTATCTAGTAATGGATGAGTTTAAAGCATCCCAAGAAACATTGAACACTTTCAAAAAAGTAAGTGGTACTCTAAGTACAGAAGAAAAATGGGCCCTAAAGACACAAATGTTTATACAGCCATAATTTATCTCTAAATAGTACAATTACATAATTAAAGTGTTTCTTTGAAGTAGGAGGGTTGGGCTTTAATGATAAAGAACACATGTGAGAAACATCCAATCCGCTTATGAGAACTATGAATGGCCCTCATAAAGCTGATGTCATAGCAGATGCACGCCTGCTGGCACTGGCTTCTGTTTTGGTGGATGCTGACATTTTCCATTTGCCTTTTCCTTCAGCTGCCTTCCATACCCACCGAGACATCATTTCTTCTGGATGTGGAAGAAGTGTCAGAGCTCTGGGCTTTGTGTTGGTGCTCTCCGGTGCACGAGCACCCTGGCTGGGACAGCCCTTCGGCCCTGGACCCCGAGCACCGCTGGGTGCCGGGTGGTACAGGGGGTGGGCAGAGCGCCATGGTAACGCATAGTAGGCTTGACAGCGCCATGAGCAGCAGCCCCTTTGAAGGCGGCGTGCGCCTGCCCCCCCACCGGTACAAGACCTTCAGTTCTCGGGAGCAGTATCAGATGGTGCTCGCGGCTGTGCGCAAACTGCAGGAGAGTGGCTTCTACTGGAGCACCGTGAGCGGGAAGGAGGCCAGCACTCTGCTGAGCTCCGAGCCCCCAGGCACCTTCCTGGTGCGGGACAGCTCGGACCATCACCACTTCTTCACGCTCAGTGTGAAAACGGCCACAGGCACCAAAAACCTGCGCATCCAGTGCGATTCCTCCTCCTTTTTCCTGCAGACTGACCCGCGGAGCGAACAGGTGGTGCCGCGCTTCGATTGTGTCCTCAAACTCATCCATCATTACATGCCCTCAGCCGGGACAGTGAGTTCCTCCAATGCTGGAGAAGGAAGTGCGTACTTCATTTACTCAGGAGGTGAAAAGATCCCCCTGGAGCTCCTGCGTCCGCTGGCATCCAGCATGTCTAGTCTGCAGCATCTATGTCGAAAGACTTTAAACGGTCATATAGACGTGTCCACCAAACGGGACCAGCTGCCTCATCCACTCCAAGAGTTCCTCCAGGAGTACGATGCTCCCATCTAGCCCTCTCTCCCTAACGGGTTTCATATGAGAAATCGGCGTCTGTCAGTATTGCGGGCCAGCTGTGCCTTCGACCTCTGGATTGTGGACTTTATTTTTTGTGAAGGACAGCGTTCTCCCACTCAAGTGGATCAAGTGGATCAGACTTCCACGTTCCAGCGGCTGAAGATAAAGACGAGTGATAGTCGATCAGTATGGGAGTTAAGTGTGGCTTCGCTCCAGCTCTCCAGCATCGATCGGGAGACACTCGGTTTCCTCCAGCTCAACATTTTTTGACTTTCTCCTGGAAGGATGGAGCAAGAGCTGGGTGTTTGCAATGACGTACACATTTCCACTGCTTCTTGCCAAGTGTAATTGCCTCATAAGTGGGTGTGGGGGCGCAAACGGGGTGGCTACTTACCGCTCCGTGTCTGCTCTGGTGACTGTGTCAGGAAAAAGGACTAGAGCGAACGCATTGACCGGACGAGAGGCCTGTGACTGTGGACAGTTTCGGCCCTTTAGCGGACTGTTGTTACTTTCTTCACGACAAGAGCCAAAGCAAACAGTAGTTGCATTTGCGCTAGAAATAAACGACGGCTGAACATTGGTGACGATTCAATAGGAGCAGTTGACATTCATTTACTGTGAAGCAAATTCAAGCACAGTATGAAAAAAATCTTTAGTAACTCATTTACTGTGGTCTTTGACACGGAGGGCCTTGCATTTGGGCTCTGTGTGCTTGGAAATCCTCATTCAATAACAACGACACAGTGTTTGTTTCACATGCAGGACGTCTGCTATTCACTGAATGTATTACGAGTCTTTGGAAGGGCTTACGGTTCCACTTGTAGATCATTTTTCTGTTTTTGTAGTTCATACTTTGTCAGATCAAGGTGTTTACATGTGTGGCCACCAACAGGACAGCATGTTTTTTACTCTGTCTTTTATAAAGATGTCTCATCTTAAGGTCTGGTCTGATGACCGCAGTGCAAGCTTGAAGATCAGAAAACAAAGGCATTAACATAGAAACAAATGCAGCAAGAAACTTTGCACATATTTATATTTATAAGATATTTCCATAATTTATATTAAAGAGCACTATTTTTACAAAACGGACCCCACTGTGTGTTTTGCATTCTTTGTTGACGCGGGAATTCTGCGTGGCCTCAGGCTGCCAGGCTTTGAATATGCATGATTTTTAATTAGGCATTTGCTGCTGAACTATTTTCCTCCAGCCATATTTACACGCACCCAGAGACGAAGATACCACAACTGCTCTTGTTTTCAGAAAAGCAGGTCTGAGGCTTACCTTGAGGCGTGTGTATGCGTGTACAGGATGTCACTCTGTGCTTTCTCTTTTGATCAGAAGTAAAACCACCTCTATCTCTCCTATTTAATCTTGATCACTCTTCATTTCTCAAGAAAAATCTCTGCTATTTATTTTTAATTTCACTACTCGTAATTAACTCAGTTTGGTCATTTCTCAGATCTGGATGCTTCCACTTATTTGATTAACCCCTCTCTTAATTAATTTTCTCTGCTCTCCATTTAACTAAGGGCTTTTATCATCTCTCCGTCCTCATATTAGAGGGTAATTAACACATAGTAAAAGTTGTAACTCACAAACCATTAAATGCCTAAGTGGAAAAAAAATCAATAGGCCTTGATAAACTTCCTGAGCAAACCAAATAGAGCTTGACATGATAAGATTGCTGACTTACTGTGCAGATTTTTAATCACAAATAGTACAACTGCTTGCGCAATTCAGTGATAGCCTGTTATTTATTGCGTGTCTTTTATAGAATCATCAGTGGTCAGGAAAAGATGTGGTATCATTAGTCATTCTTAAAATTTAAAGGTCATTAAACTATGGAATGAAATCCAAACAATATATTCAAAAATAAACGCCAGCAAGTATTTTACATTTCCTTTAATTTTGATTTCCCTATAAAGCATAAAACCGTTTCAGTTCTTTGCAAAACATGCAGAAAAGCAAATATTGGAAGTTTAATTACTTTTAGGCTATAAAAGTAGCTTTAAAATAGCTTTTTTGTGTCTTGTAAAATAAATTCACAGATTTGTAATGACATCATGGTTAGTAAATCATGGTAGAATGTTTATTTTGGATGTAATATATACACATGATACAATAGATACAATATATTACAATGTGTCATGGTTGGTGTCATATTTTATACACCAAAAAAAATTGTTCTGCATATTCTGAACAAAAATAATTTGTTGACATTCTAAATGGGTCAACACGGTGGCTCAGTGGTTAGCACTGTCACCTCACAGCAAGAAGGTTGCTGATTCGAGTCATCCCTGTGCTCTGATTTCCCCCACAGTCCAAAGACACGTGGTACAGGTGAATTGAACAAACTAAATTGGCCATTGTATATGTGTGTGACTGAGTGTGTATGGATGTTTCCTACTACTAGGTTGCAGCTAAAAGGGAATCCAGTGTGTAAAACATATGCTGGATAAGTTGGCAGTTCATTCCGCTGTGGCAACCTCTGATGAATAAAGGAACTAAGCTGAATGAAAATTAATGAATGACATACTAAATGACTATTTAAGGACCCCACTGCAGCTCCAAAATACAAATTAACCTAACCTAACCCTTTTTCCAGTGCTTATTTCATGTTTTTTATAGTATAAACAAAAATTTAACAAGTTTTATGTCATAAATGTACACTCACCGGCCACTTTATTAGGTACACCTGTGTAATTGCTCGATAAAGCAAATATCTAATCAGCCAATCACATGGCAGCAACTCAATGCATTTAGGCATGTAGAGATGGTCAAGACGATCTGCTGCAGTTCCAACCGAGCATCAGAATGGGCAAGAAAGGTGATTTAAGTGACTTTGAACGTGGCATGGTTGGTGGTGCCAGACGGGCTGGCCTGAATATTTCAGAAACTGCTGATCAACTGGAATTTTCACGCACAACTATCTCTAGGGTTTAAAGAGAAAAAAGAGAAAAAAGAATTTTTTCTTCGAAAAAGGTTCGAAAAAGAGAAAATATCCAGTAAGCGGCAGTTCTGTGGGCACAAACGCCTTGTTGATGCCAGAGGTCAGAGGAGAATGGCCAGACTGGTTCAAGCTGATGGAAAGGCAATAGCTGATTATGTTCATCCCTTAAGACCACAGTGTGTCCATCTTCTGATGGCTACTTCCAGCAGGATAACATGCCACGTCATAAAGCGCGAATCATCTCAGACTGGTTTCTTAAACATGAAAATCACTGTACTTAAATGGCCTCCACAGTCACCAGAACTCAATCCAATAGAGCAACCTTGGGATGTGGTGGAATGGGAGATTCACATCATAAATGTGCAGCAGACAAATCTGCAGCAACTGCATGATGCTGTCATGTCAATATGGACCAAAATCTCTGAGGAATATTTCCAGCACCTTGTTGAATCTATGCCATGAAGGATTAAGACAGTTCTGAAGGCAAGTAAAGTAAGTGTAAATAAAGGTCAGAATCTTTGTTTTTAGTGTAATTTCAGTGTAGTTTTAACTAATATAAATTTGTTATGCTAAAAAGCATCAGCAAAAACTTTTTTTTTTAGACACTTAAACTGCATATCCCTTTTTTAATGTCAAATAATTACTGTAAATGTAATTTATTGCACATATTTTGCACCACAAACCCAAATCTGTCAATATTTGTTCACTCCATTCACTGGTGTGTATGTGTGTGTGTGTGTGTTTGCAGATGGACTAGAGTAATTTATGCCAGCAAAAGAGATTTACTTGTTTAGATTCCCAGAAATATATTAATATTTATAAAACACATACATACATACATACAGTATATACATGCATAAAGAAGCAGTGAGCAGTCTCTTCTCATAACTCCACTGCAAGTGGCATCTCCCGCTATGCTGTCTTTTACAGTATTTGGGAAGTCTCCGCCTTTTCTTCACACTCGTTCCGGCCTTCCTCCTTTTTCCTCCCTCCCTCATGTTTTCAAAACAAAGCAGCAGTCACTGAGTCCATTCCCCATTTGGTCAAAGCCAACGCCCGTCAAAAACACAAAGCCCCTGGGTTTAGAAACTTCCTGACCACCCTCCTCCCAAAACTATTTATCTATTGCAATATTTCACAGAATAAACATGCACTCTAGAGAGGCATAAATAGATGCATACATAAAAGGATTTCCCCCCCACTATTCTTTAATTCTGTCTAATCTCTAGCAAAACTATTGGATTCACTGCAATATTTGACATAATAAACATGCACTCTAGTCAACCTTTGTTCAAATATATGCATGCATAGAAAAAGTTTTCATATTTTTGTTGTCATTTCCATCTTCAAATATGCTTTACAGTAAATCACCTCTATAATTTCCAGCAAAAACGATTTGCTTTATTGCATATTTTACACAGTCAGGTTTGGTGAAAATATATATGCAGATACACTCACTGGCCACTTTATTAGGTACACCTTACTAGTACCTGGTTGGACCCTCTTTTGCTATCAGAACTGTCTTAATCCTTCATGGCATAGATTCAAAAAGGTGCTGGAAATATTACTCAGAGATTTTGGTCCATATTTACATGATCATGCAGTTGCTGCAGATTTGTCGGCTGCACATCTATGATGCAAATCTCCTGTTCCACCATATCCCAAAGGTGCTCTATTGGATTGAGATCTGGTGACTGCGAGGCCATTTGAGTATAGTGAACACATTGTTATATTCAAGAAACCAGTCTAAGATGATTCACACTATGCCATGACGTGTTATCCTGCTGGAAGTAGCCATCAGAAGATGGGTACACTGTGGTCATAAAGGGATGAACATGGTCAACAACAATGCTTGGGTAGGCTGTGGCATTGACACGATGCTCAATTGGTACTAATGGGCCCAAAGTGTGCCAAGAAAATATCCCCCAAACCATTAAACCACCACTAACAGCCTGAACCGTTGATATAAGGCAGGATGGATGCACGCTTTCATGTTGTTGACAACAAATTCTGATTCTACCTTTCAAATGTTGCAGTAGAAATCGAGACTCATCAGATCAGGCAACGTTTTTCCAATCTACTATTGTCCAATTTTGGTGAGTCTCTGCAAATTGCAGTCTCAGTTTCCTGTTCTTAGCTGGCAGAAGTGGGACCTAGTGTGGTCTTCCGCTGCTGTAGCCCATCTGCCTCAAGGTTGGATGTGTTGTGCATTCAGAGATGCTCTTCTGCATACCTCAGTTGTATAGGTGGTTATTTGAGTTACTGTTGCCTTTCTATCAGCTCGAACCACGAACTAGGCATCAACAAGGCATTTGCGCCCACAGAACTGCTGCTCACTGGATATTTTCTCTTTTTCAGACCATTTTCTATAAACCTTAGAGATGGTTGTGCATGATAATCCCAGTAGATCAGCAGTTTCTGAAATGTTCTGACCAGCAAATTTGGCACCACCAACCATACCACGTTCAAAGTCACCTAAATCACCTTTCTTCCCCATTCCGATGCTCGGTTTGAACTGCAGCAGATCGTCTTGATCCTGTCTACATGCATAAATGCATCGAGTTGCTGCCATGTGATTGGCTGATAAGAAACATGCATTAACAAGCAGTTGGACAGGTGTACCTAATAAATTGGCCGGTGAGTGTATGCATGCATGCCACAAAAAAGTTAGTTTATTGTTGTCAAAATCATGTTCAATCAGTAAATCACCAGTAATCTCTTGCAAAACTATTTTACTTATTGCAATATTGTACACATTAAACTATGTAAGAATATGTACATATGCATGCAAGATAGTTTTTATTTAAGTTTTATTGCTGTCGAACAGACTGAACAGCAAATCCATTTTGCTTATTGCAATATTTGACACATTAAACTATGTGTAAATGTATGCACATATGCATGCAAAGTAGTTTTATTTATGTTCTATATCCTGTCAATTGGACTTTGCAGTAAATCTGCAGTCCATCTGCTCACTTCTGATTTGCTTACTGTAACTCTAGGGAAGCAATACTCCATGTGCTTATGTTTCGACTTCCCTGAATTTTGCAAACTTACGGTAAGCCCAGTTATGTTGATACTCCTGCTGAGGACGCTGATGACTACGATTAACTGATAAGTTATGAGCTGCATGGCAAAACCAGCCGTCGCGGACATAATACGTGCGTGTCTGACTAAATGACTGAAAGTAATGGGACTCCAGAGGGGTTGTGTGTGCTGGGAAACAGTCCAGTCCTCTCGTGTGTCAGTCCCATATTGTGGTTGACTTAACAGGAAAGGAATGTGAGGCCATTTTTTATACATCCTGGCCGCTGCAGGGGCCCAGGGAAGACTCAAATGTGCGCATGGCTGTATATATAGGCCTACACATGTGTTAGGATAGATACCGGTTTGTTGTTGTGAAAAGCACTCAAGCACTACAAAGTCTGCAATCAAGTCTGCCTGTAATCACGCAGGGCGAAAACATAATGTTAATGTCACTAAAATTTTCCCATTAAAAGCAAAATGGCAAACTAACACACTATGGCTGTCATCAAAACACTACTGGTAACGGCTACTTCTCTAAGAGAAATCAAAAATCTTTTTGTGTTGCTTCTTTTTACTTCTGTTATTTCTGCTTTAGAAATTATGTCAAATCTTGGAGTAAATCTATCGCCCTATAATTTGCAAACACTCAACTGAATAACTTTAAAAGTATGGAGTATTGGAAAGTTGTGGCATGCACATTTACAGTATTTAGCTTTGCCTCACATAGAGTGCATCCTGAAAGTATTCATAGCGCTTCACTTTTTCCACATTTTTTATTGTATAGCCTTATTCCAAAGTGGATTAAATTAATTGATTTCCAAAATTCTACACACAATACCCCATAATGACAATGTGAAAAAAGATTTTTTGAAATTGTTGCAAATTTATTAAAAAATAAAAAACCTGAAAAATCACATGTACATCAGTATTTACAGCCTTTGCCGTGAAGCTCTAAATTGAGCTCAGGAACATTCTGTTTCCACTGATCATTCTTAAGATGTTTCAGCAGCTCAATTAAAGTTCACCTGTGGTAAATTCTGTTGATTGGACATGATTTGAAAAGGCATATGTAACGGAGGCCAGCTAGTGAGTGCTGTGCAGGTAAACCTCACTTCTCTGACCTCTAAAGGTGTTCTAGCGACAGACATTAGAGGCCATGGTCTTTAGCCTTCTTGTTAGAGCAACTGACTCCTATGCGGAAGGTCGCTGGTTCGATCCCATCTTGGAGTGGGTTGGGTGGTGTAGGACCAGTGGAGTAATATACACCTGGTCAGGGTGATAATCAATAACCCTATGGGCTCTCTGTCTGAGCTCCAGCGTTCTTTTGTGGAGAGAGGAGAACCTTACAGAAGGACAACCATATGTGTAGCAATGCAGCAATCAGGCCTGTATGGTAGAGTGGCCAGACGGAAGCCCCTCCCCACCTGGAATTTGCTAAAAGGCATCTGAATGACTCTCAGGCTATAAGAAACTAAATTCTCTGGTCTGATGGGACTAAAATTGAACTCTTTGGAGTGAATGCCAGGCGTTATGTTTGGAGAAAACCAGGCACCGCTCATCATCAGGCTAATACCATCCCTATAGTGAAGCATGGTGATGGCAGCATCATGCTGTGAGGATGTTTTTTAGCAGCAGGAACTAGAAGACTAGTCAGGATAGAGGGAAAGATGAATACAGCAATGTACAGAGACATCCTGAATGAAAACCTACTTCAGAGTTCTCTTGACCTCAGACTGGGGCGACGGTTCATCTTCCAGCAGGACAATAGCCCCTTTCACATAGTGATACCAGTAAATATCTGGAAAATTTCCGGAACGACTTTATCGGTAAATTAAAAAATGTGCTGTTCACACAGGCGAGGACGTTATGGAATCTTGCGGAACAGACTATTCTATTCCAAAATACTGGTAAAATTTGACATCATTATCTAGCAATTAGCTCTAAATGGCTGCGCTTGTATTTGTAAACATTTGACTATATTATAAACTGGCGCTCACTGGCTGCTTCATGGGCACACGCACCGTGTCAAGCAACTGAAGGAAGCAGAGCTTGAAGGTAAACAAACAACGACTTATCATAAGAATCTTATCGATATTTATTTACACAGTTGACATTAAGAAGGAACATAGAAACGCTATCTGACTAATATCCAGCAGCTAAACGTGTCTGGAAAATAGCCGGAACTAATTTACTGTTACTTTTAAAAGGGGCCTGTTTACACCCACAGACCTTTCCAGTTATAATGACTCAAAGCACATCGTCAAAATATCAATGGAGGGGCTTCACAACAACTGGGCGAATGTCCTTAAGTGGCCCAGCCAAAGCACAGACCTAAATCCTATTGAACATCTCTGGAGAGATTTGAAAAATAGCTGTACACCTTCACTTCTCATCCAACCTGATAGAGCTTGAGAGGTACTACTAAGACGAATGGACAAAAATTCCCAAAGACAGGTGTGCCAAGCTTGTGGCATCATATTCAAAAAGACTTGAGGCTGTAATTGCTGCCAAAGGTGTATTAACAAAGTATTGAGCAAAGGCTGTGATGCTTCTGTACATGTGATTTTTCAGTTTTTTTTTTTATTTTTAATAAATCTTTTTTCACATTGTCATCATGGGCTATTGTGTGTAGAATTTTGAGAAAATAGATGAATTTTATCCATTTTGGAATAAGGCTGTAACAAAAAAAAAAGGGAAAAAAGTGAAGCGCTATGAATACTTTACAGATGCACTGTACATTTATTTAACTAATAAAGTTATAATAACTAAGCTTAACTTTTTAGATTTTGATTGTAATTCAGTAATATGCACCTTTTGTAAAGCTGCTTTGAAACAATAATTATTGTGAAAAGTGCTATACAAAAAAACTTGAATTGAATTGATACATTATCAGTTAAGATAATCAGTTGTTTTCCATGCATCTATTAAACTATTAAAAAACGTTCACTACATATTCAATAGCCTAATGCAGCAATGAAATAAATTACTACTTTAATTTAGTTTGTTTTTTGCATTAAATTGCATTAAATTCAATGATAAATCAATATATTTGAATGATTTCTGAAAAAAGCTTATCAATTAAAGGTATAAAAAACATTTTAAAATATATTTAAAGAGAAAACAACTGTAGTCAATTTCACAATTTCGTCCAGGCAGTGATTCATCTTTTCTGAAATTGTAATTTACTTAGTGGATTGTAAACGTTGACTTATGAAAGATGAACTTAAAGGTGTGCTATAAAACAATAGTGCTCATAAACGTCTTGATAGTGTTTCCATTAAATGAAGAGGATTTTTGACCCAGAAACAATATTCGTTATGTAACAACTCAAATCAAGACAAAGTCCTTTTATGTAAACCTCTAAAAACAGCAGATACTAATGCAGTTGTAACTAGACATATTACTATTTCTGGGAGTGAAATATATAAACAAGACACACACACACACACACACAATCTGGGGTCGCCACAGCGGAACGAACTGACAACTTATCCAGCACTCTTTTATGCAGCGGATGCCCTTCCATTCGCAACCCATCTCTGGGAAATATATATATATACATATTACACACACACACACACACACACACTTGTATCTATCTGTCTATCTATCTATCGATCGATCGATAGATAAATAGAAGTGTGTCTGTGCGTGTGTGTGTGTAATATGGCTGTATATTGACATTGGTGGCATGCGTGGCGTGCGTTGGCTTGAGGTTGCAGGCTAAGTGCCTTAGTGTCCCACCTGTGACGATATACAGCCATATTGCACTTCTACAAGTGTGTTATTGTGTTTTTACAACCGTTTGATGCCATAATCATGTATATAAAAAGACAATCAAACGCAAAGAGTCTCAAAAACACTTTGGTAGGAGGAACTATTTTCTTCCACCATTCCTTCCATCTGCAGCTGACGGTCAGAACAGTAGAAACCGTTGTCAGTTCATAAACGTCACTTTATAACTAGTATTTGAATGATTCTCTAGCTTAATGTCTAAAGTTATAACAAAAAAGGTGATTTTGCGCACATTTTAAGACTATAAGGCTGAACGGCATGATATGCCATCAGAGTACAGCAATTTCCCAGTATTTCTCTGTTGCAATCGGGATATTACAAAAATTAACCCTTCATCTTGTGGTGGAATGTCAACCGTCACTTTCTTTGGTCTGCTCAGACAGGCTGATAGTGGCCGATGCTCTGAATCTCAGAAATTATAAATATTTAAAATAGGCACTATCCTTATGAATAAACTGCATAGTTGCAGTCTACACAACTACATTCTTGACTAAAAAAAAGCTTCAAAAGTACATTGTTATCCAACAGCAGCACTGTTTGTCAAACTCTAGAGTGTTCTCTGCTTGTCGCATTATGTGCGCGGAGTAATGCACAAGAACGAAAGGTGAAGATGCTGTATGAGTGCTGTTAATGCTAAATATGGCATGATTATTAGCCAATCAGATTCAAGAACCAGACAGAACGGCCCTTTCTCAAAGAGAAGACCAGCAATTTTCTTTAGTAGGCAATAGACAGTGCAAGTGGAGTCATAAGTCCAAATCAAAAAAAAATCATAATAAAGACAACTTCCAGTGAGATTCTGAAGTGCATTCTGTCAGGATTTTGGGGTTATGTCCTGCAACTTAAAGTTACAAATTGCAAAGTAAATGTATATTGTGAGACAAAATCTTGCAATTTAAATTTTTTCACTTATAAGTTTACTTGTGAATCGTGACTATCCCACAATTTTGATAAAAACTTGCAACTTTTTTTGTTTTTGTCTTGTAATTATGATAATAAATCTGAAGTCAGAATTGAAAGAATGTAAACTCACAATTATTAGAAATAATGTGAAACTGTGAATTAGTTGAGAAGTCAAAATTTATATTGGAGATATCTCAAATCTTCTTTTAATGGTTGAAAAATATTTAAAATAATGTGGTATGAAAGCTTGTTATACAGAATTAAAAAAAAATACATCAAATAAAACTTTAATATTTCTGACCCTAATGTTTCAGCATTTATTTCTCATCAATTATATTTTGAATTTGGACTTTTCTTTTTAGAAATTGTAAATTAATATCTCATAATTCTGATTTCATTGCTCAACTGCAAGTTAACATCTTCTGAAATACAACTGAACTGCAGCTGTATCTAATTGTGCATTTGTGTCTCATATTTCAGAGGGAAAATATTACAAATCAAGAATAGTAAAAATAAAATCATAATTGCAAGAAAGCCTTTAAACTCAAATTTCTTAAAATCACAGTTCTGGTAAAGAATAAAGATTTAAGGTGCAAGATGTAAAATTAGAATTGCACGTAACAAAATAGACATTTTTTACACATCAAAAAGTAAGTAAGAATTGTAAGGTAAAAGCATGCATTAAAGACTGCTCTACTGATTGGGCCTGATTTCCCTGCAGCAGAGGGGTCACAGAAGGCAGCCTGGGATAAAAGAGGCCTCGTGGGACAGATTTACAACAGGGACTTTGTGGTCAAACAGCTAATGGTTTGAGGAATTACTCGAGTATGTCTGAGAGAAAGCAAGTGAGAGAGAGAGAGGAGGGGCGAGCAGGAGAGAGGGCAGAGATTCCCTCTGTCCTGGTTTCAGTCTGACAGCGGGGCTGCGAGGTTGTGTTTTTGTTTATCCTTCCCGCATTTTCACTCCTCTCATTTCCAACATTCTGGTCTCAACCAATCACATTTGAGGGACAAATTTGCAGTTTATGTTAAGTATAAATTTACAATTCGAGTTACATCATTGTTATTCACCTCTGATTTCCCTCTGACTTTAAGAACTTAGTAATAGGAGTAGGGCTTCGGTTTGGATTGCATTTTCGGAAAAGGAAGGATTTTCCAGGAGGAACTAAATCTGTTGGCCCAGGAAAGGGGTACTCATACTCGGCCCTGGAGGTCCGGTCTCCTGCAAAGTTTACTTTTAACGCCAATTAGAATAGCTCAAGCTCTAACTAGACTTTCTAGAAACATCCATGCAGGTGTGTTAAGGGATGTTGGAGCTAAAATCTGCAGGACACCGGCTCTCCAGTACATAGTTTGGGCACCCCTGGTCCAGAAACGCATCTAATGGTGATTTCGCATTGGGTTGTACAACTCAACTCAACTTGACTCACTGATTATGTTTTCATTGACATTTGTCCTGCATTCTAGAGTTTGAAATTAGGATTTTTTATATGAAGACAGGCATCTGAACTGAGAGATGCATCATTTAATCTCGCTAATTTGGTTTCCATCTTAATGTGAAGTGAACATTTTTTAAGTGCCCAAAAAAGAAAAAATACCAAATGCAAATTTGCAATTCCACCAAGTTGTTAGAGCGGCTGACTGTAGTTTTAGTAACCTAGTAACTAACAGTAAACAAGGCAAGCAAAATGGAAACAGGACTGCAGTCTAAAGTCTCTTTAAGACATATAAAATAAGACCTCAAGTGTTTAAGTGTATACTATAGTCTTTGCTCCAGTTAACAATAACAGTTAACAGCTAATTAGTCACATAGGTGTAAAGTGATGACGTTTGAGGTTATTTGGCAAATGCTCTTGATCAAAAAGTGCATCAAATGAACAAAATGCTATTGGCTGTTTTTTTAAAAGGAGGAGCTACTCTATGTCCCACCCTCTCTTCATTTTTCAGTTTAGATTACGTCAAACATCAAATAAAAAAGTGCACATTTCAAAGCATTTCACTGGACCCTTAACTCTTTTTTTTCCACTAAGTCCAAAATCAAAGTGTAAAAATATTTGTATTTAAATTTTGCCATGGACGAGGCAGTGGCGCAGTAGGTAGTGCTGTTGCCTCACAGCAAGAAGGTCACTGGGTCGCTGGTTCGAACCTCGGCTCAGTTGGCGTTTCTGTGTGGAGCTTGCATGTTCTCCCTGCCTTCGCGTGGATTTCCTCCGGGTGCTCCAGTTTCCCCCACAGTCCAAAGACATGCAGTACAGGTGAATTGGGTAGGCTAAATTGTCTGTAGTGTATAAGTGTGTGTGAATGTGTTTGTGGATGTTTCCCAGAGATGGGTTGCGGCTGGTAGGGCATGCGCTGCGTAAAAACTTGCTGGATGGGTTGGTGGTTCATTCCGCTGTGGCGACCCCGGATTAATAAAGGGACTAAGCCGAAAAGAAAATGAATGAATTTTGCCATTTCCATCACTTGTTTCTCATGCAATACTTTAAAGTGTGCGTTAACACAGGGTGATGGAAACCTTGATATTTTTAAGATGGTGGCTAGCTCTGCTTCGAGTGAGATTGGCACAGAAAATTGGGATTTTCAGCTGCGAAGTGCTCCACATAGATAAAATAAAAAGAACAGAAAATGTTGGCTATTACTTAGAAAACTTAAAAAGTCTTAGCTGATGCAAAACAAACAAAGAAGATAACATTATATAGTTTAGCATAAAACTAAGCAACATAGGCTCATTGTGAAAGCGTAGCCTTATATACAATTCTGGATATCGTAATTGATGCATTTGGATTTTTAAATTAAACGCTACGCGCCAATATGGCACCATTCTTTTTCACGCCAACCAGCTGACCGCTTAACTCTGTGTGGACAGTGTTCCCGCTGTTACCAGTTTGTCCAGTAGCTCACCATGTAATTTGGCAAACTTGAGACGCAGAGCAAAGTTGACCATGATGACAGGGTTCGAGTCTGGCAAAGAACGGTTCCAGAAAGCAAGTAAAGCAGTAGCCAAAAATGAAAATAAACAAGTAAATAAGAATATCTGAATGTGGTAAAATCTGAAATTGTAGTAAAAATCAGGGGCTTTTCTTTTTCTGGATTGCTTTTTTTAAAAACTGAACTGTCAGTTGGGTTTAAGGAGGTGGGTGGGTGAATCAATCGGTGCTTTTGAAAACACTATTGGCTGGGTTGAGGGAAGGAGGAGGTTGGTCAGTCGAGTGGTCAGTCAGTCATTAAGTCAGTCATTTAACTGTGGACTCTGGTGGATTTACAGTTTGTGACAACAGTAAGCGAGAATGGCACTCATGAGATAAATTTGAGATCTGAAAAAGAAAACACAGCAGCTTCTGATGTATTTACTTCATTTGCTTCATCAAAAAAGTAGCTCCAGGGATGTATTTAGCGCTCTTCAGAAATGTATATAGCAGTACGTTTTCAGAATGAGCCTGGGTTGAAGCTAATAGTTCAAAAATAGCCTTTATCAGGCTACTAAGGAAGATTAGCATGGCGCTAACTTATGTTAAACAAAAATATATACTTTGAAGTATTTTTAAAGCCTAAAAGTGGTAATTTTGTGTTGTAAAATTAAGTTTATTTTTATGTTTAACATAAGGTATAGCTCCATGCTAACCTCACTAGAAGCACAACTCGCTTGTTGCATATCTGCCTTAAAGCTTCCAGACATTATTTCCACTTAGGAACTAGAAAATATCCCACTTTCAAGTCTAAAGCAGCATTTATCTAACGCTTTTTTGTGTCTCGTGTCACAAGTTCAATGACACAGGAAGTGATTATTCTCTGTAGCCAATCAGTGATATGCCGTGTTTATTATGCGTACTTTTGGCGCAGTTCGCATGAAACCTTGGCTGAAATGGTGCTCAAAATATGCTGAGTTCAAAGAAGAAAACTCCCCAAAAGTGAGCCGTACATACAGAGTCATACCATGCAATGGAAAGCAACACAACTCAGCAAGATCAGGATGTCTTTGTGCCGCCTTTGCCTTACCTCATACACACGCATGCAAACACACACTCAAGACTCACACTCACAAGGAAACAAAGTCTAACTATCCCCCTCCCCATCCAACACACATGGTTCCCATTCCCTTCATACCTCCCTGTGCCATCAGAGCCCAGTTTCCAGGAAAGAGGCTCTTTAATTGAGTTGACTCTTTACTGCTCTTGCAATGAAAGAGAGAGAGAGAGAGAGAGAGAGAGAGAGAGAGAGAGAGAGAGAGAGAGAGAGAGAGAGAGAGAGAGTGTGAGAGAGAGAGAGAGAGAGAGAGAAAGAGGACACATTTAGACAGGAAGGGGAGGTGCGGAGCGGGAGCTCATGCACAAACTCACACGTTCCTTTACTGTAAGAACTCATTTCCCCCCTCCGAACTGCTCTCTCGCTTTCTTTCTACACCCTTTCCTTCTCCTGACCCTCAGTTTTCAGTTTGTTTGGGTCAACGGCTGCACAGTTTTCTATGCTGCATTGTATGCTTACTCGTGAAAATATGCACATTCAAAGAGCATAGCTTTTTTATTATCTTGCAGTACAAGTCTGATTGACCATCACTGTGGCTTGTAATTGATTCGAAATCCACAAACATAATTTTGCCACAACTTCCATACTGTTCTATTTATCATTGTTTATTAATAAATACATAACATATTTTTTTAATAACAATGCAAAATACATTTTCATCATGCAGTTTATATAGCAATTGTCAGCTTTAAACAAATACATTTTAAAGCTGATCAAACATATTTATTTCTTGTCTATTTAATGCTGAAAAGTACATTAAATAAATTGGAGATTTTAAAAACATGAAACTAGAGCACAATATGCTGCCTTCTTTTCCAGGGATGCCCATGGATATTTTAATAATACAATGCAAAACGACATTCTGTACACATTACAAAGTCCTGGCGGTGGAGGAAGAGGAAACAGGTACTTGACTGGCCTGTCTGCACTCCCGACCTGTTTCCAATAGAGAATGTGTGGTGCATTTTGAAGTGCAAAAATGCGGCAACAAAGACCCTGTACTTTTGCCCACCTTAAGACTTGTTTGCAGGAAGAACGGGACAAAATTAGTCTCTAATTCAGTCTCTAAATATGTCTCTAAATGTCTATTAAGTGTTGTGAAAAAATAGCAACATTACAAAGGGGTAAAGGCTTAACTGTTCCAACTTTTTAATAATGTGTTTCAAGAACTAAAATTGGAATATGTGTTTATTCATTCATTAATTTTCCTTTGGCTTTGTCTCTATTTCACAGGTCATCACAGTTGAATGAACCGCCAATATTCCAGCATATGTTTTTATGCAGTGGATGCCCTTCCAGCCGCAACCCAATATGGGAAAATATTGTGTGTTTATTTTGAAACAAACTAAAACAATCAAGATGATAGATATTAAATAATGTTTGTTGTGTTGTTCTGCATTGAAGTACAAGTCAAAGTAAAATTAGAAATCACTAATATCTTTTCTATTTGCGTTTTCCATACTGTCCCAACTTTTTCTGACTTGGGGTTGTAAAAACATCAATATTTATTTAATAGTTTTAATATTAATTATACATTAACATTTTTATTTATTTCACAGGTTTTACATACATATGAATTAAAAAATACATATAAAAACTTAGAATATAATAACATTTAATAGATATATACTAAAACAATTACATTAAAACAAACAATACTTTAATTTATATACACACCAGTTTCTAAATATATATATTCCTGCCAATCTTTGATTCTTCATCTTTAGAATTCATAAATTTCCAGGGAGGAATGAAACTATTTCTTCTTCAGCTCACACCATAAGTGTTTACACACACTTTACATTCTGTTATGAATCTCATATTTTCAGTGTGGTCTCAGACACACATTTGCACTCCATTGTAAACTGTAACTTAAGAAGAGCACTGGGAAGCGAGAGTAAATCTGAAACCAGTGTTACCTGGAAGAATGAGTTCTCATTTGATGGATTTCCAAAGTTTGAGGTTTTAGTGTCAGAAATAAGAGCTGTATAAGTCAGCAATACATGCACAAACACGTAAAGATTATGATAGTTATAACATGCAGGAAATCTACAAGCATGTTTCAGAATTGTTAATCATCACAGGTGTTAAAGGGTTAGTTCACTCTAAAATAAAAATTCTGTCATGAGTTTGAGTTTTTTTTTGTTCTGTTGAACACAACAGAATATATTTTGAAGATATTTCTTCCATAGTAGGAAAAGCAAATACTGTAGAAGTTAATGGTTACAGGTTATTGAATATATTAAACATTCTTCGATGTATCTTCTGAACAAAAAAAAAAAGCCACAGGAGAGTAAATGATGGTGTAACCCTGCTGGTCTGACACTAGGGCACCTTTTAGAGATCAGAGAAGTGAAGTTTACCTGCACAGCACTTCACTAGCTGGCTCTGCTACACTCACCCCCTTAAACCTCACTCCTATCTGGGTAACAGCATCAATGTAACCCCGCCAGTCCTGCAACACTTAACCCACTCCGAGCTGGGATCGAACCAGCGATTTTCCACATGGGAAACGGTTGCTCTAATAATGAGGCTAAAGACCATGGCCTTAAGCATTAGTCGCTAGAGCAACTAGAGCAACAGAATATGCATTTTCGCATCAACTACCCCTTTAAAAGAGGTGCTCAATCAGCTAATTTAAAGATCTAATTTTGTTAATGGAATGAAAAATAAAGTTCATGCTTTACTAGAAAAAGAAAAACGAAAAAAATGAAACATTTTTTATCGACACATTTTTTAAATTTTTTCAAAACCAGTTATCGTTTTCCAACAAACAGTCTGTAGGCTTCCTGGATCTATGTAGCCCCTTTTTCAGATAATTCTCTGATTGCACTCTGATTGGTTAACTGGCTGTGTTCAGATTAACTAAATTTCATGTCTGTAAGCAGTGTTAAAGAAGACCTATTATGCCTCTTTTTAGAAGATGTCAAATAAGTCTCTGATGTCTCTAGAGTGTGTATGTGAAGTTTCAGCTCAAAATATTACACAAATATTTTTTTCTAATTCTTTAAAACTTCCCCTTTGATCCAAATTGTGCCATTTTGATGAATGTCGCTTTAAATTCAATTGAGACTGTGCTCCCAGCACTCTTTTCAAAAGAGGACGGAGCTACAAATGCCTGTGTGTCAGCATAGAGGCAAAACAAAACTAAAGTTATCTGTGAAAAACTGAACATGTCTAAAGAAATGGCTTAGAGGTAAGTTGTCATGAAGTCTACAGTGTTCATTTGTGCATCCTTAATCATCACATTTTTTATCTACTTAGTCGCTGACATTATCTTCAGCACAAGCAATGCTAAATTGTAATGGTGGACGACTGCTTCTCACTCAGGGCTGTGTATAATGAGGGAGAGTTGTGACTAATTGGTTGTACTAGGGAAAATGTCAGTCGAAGTGTTTCATTAGTTTGATTATAAAAATCAATTGAATAATTTTTACCATTAGAGGCTGGATATATTTATATACTATTGCCACAAAACTGTGATTAAACTGTTATAAAAGTGATGTGATACAGATGGTCTACAGAACACAAAATTAATCCAAATTTCACTTAATACGTTTACAATGATAATAAGGCTTGTTGACAAATTTGTAATGTTTAAAAAAAGAATTATAATGCTTTGTTTTATTGTTTCATGTTCATTTACAAGTAGCAGAGTATTTACAGCTACTGTATATTTCAGTCAGTTTGCATCTTGTCCCTTTGTGCCCCCTGGCGGCATAGTCGCAAACTGCAGTTATACCTAAAAACAATTTCTTACTCCTTTAAGCCGCCTTTCCACTGCACACGACAAGCGACAGACCGGAAGTCATTCATTTCCAATGGAGAGCAGTCCGGGAGCTGTGTTGAGTTCCGATCATCTCCGCATGCGGAAAATTCGGATCCGAATTGAGCTTACGGAATTGACCGGATGTGATGTATTCTAGTGTTGTCTAGCAGATCCGTGCGCGCAAGATGTGAAATAGGAGTTTATTTGGTTATTTTTTTAATTATAAAAAGTCTATATTAAAAAAAAAAACTTTTTTTTTGTTCATAAATGTAAGAAATTTATAAAAATATATTTTTTAATGTTGTCTCCACATTCCATCCAATATTTTATTGGTCTATGAGTTTCTAGTATTTATTCATCCATTAAACTATGTAAATGCACAGAGAATAAAGGCTCTTGCTTTTGCCCTCCTTTATTTCGGACACCGAATCAGCTTCTCTCCTCCGTGGTGCACGACAACACTGAAAATACTGTGCAGCTGCCACAAGTGGGCGTATTCTGACAGTCGTGTTCAAATGTCGTGTGCAGTGAAAAGGCAGCTTTAGAGCAGCGGCAGTAGAAGGCGCAGAGGTAATACTCATTTTAAAGTGTCACCCACTGTATATATGATATACCAAAAATAGGTATG
Source organism: Danio rerio (assembly GCF_052040795.2). NCBI lineage: Eukaryota > Metazoa > Chordata > Actinopteri > Cypriniformes > Danionidae > Danio > Danio rerio. The sequence goes on from NC_141032.1 coordinate 36,766,540, forward strand.
ATTTATCAAATGATATACCAGGATATGATATACCAACGCAATCTCACAGCAATTCGTAACTTTTTGATTTAGTGGCTAATTCGTACAATTTAGTATAATTTACTTATCACCCAATGTTGGAGTTGGATGACCCGCCTCCTTTTTAAAATCGTACATTTTCGTACGACTGAACTTGTACGAATTCGTACTAATTAGCCACTAAACTGACAAAACGTAAAATACTTACGTTTCCTCAGGTTGGATATACCAAAAACAGGTTTCCTTTAATATGAATTTTAGGGTTAGGTATGTCAAAAATCCATGAAGAATCTCATTGTAGTCCCTACCAACTGTTTGTTGTAGTCTTAAAAAGCTTATCGTTTAAATGAAGATTTCATTTGCGTTGAGCATTGAATGTCGTAACTTTGCTCTCACTCTCTTTCCTTTTCCTTCACCACAGCAGAATGAACAGATAAGGGTCTGGATGCAGACCTGGTGCAGTGCAATCTGAGCTGCATCCAATGCTTTTTAATGGGCTCACCTAACCCTAACCCTACCCCTCACAGTGATGTCACTTGCTCCATTTGAGTGCATTGTGTCTGACATTGCATCGCTGAGTTATGCAATCTCAGCTTGCATCATAACGACTGCATCCAGTTACTATTGAATGAACCAATAATTTCTCTAGCATACTGTATGTTTTGTGCAGCAAATGCCCTTCCAGCTGCAACCTAGCACTGAAAGTACACTAACTTGTGAACCCTCATTGCTGGGAAACACCCATACACTTCCTGATCACAAACGCTTGTACACTGTACAGTAAGTTTAGTTTATCCAATTAACCTATAGCTCGTGTTTACGTGGGTTTTCTCCTGTTGCCCCCACATTCCAAAGACATGAGGAGAACAACAAATTCCAAATGGAAATGCCTCCTTGTTCTGCCAGGACTCAAACCTTCTTGCTGTGACGCGACACTATCCAATGTTTAAAAGTGAAATCAAAGAAGCCAAAAAAAAAAAAAAACGTGACCCAATGTGTAGTTTTATACAGGTTTGTGCCGGCCAATCTCTATACAGGAAACATATATTGCCTTCAACAATAGAGAGAGAGACTTTCTCACGTTCAGCATCTCTCCATCAGACATCCTCGTGTTCCACCTCAGACTCAGATTACCGTCCTGCTTTACAGCACAAAAGCCACCCTACACTTTCTTGGTTCAGTAAGCCTTCTCTGCTTTTACTGGCTGTAGATGTCTAGATGTCTAACTTAAAGGGTACGTTCAGCTCAAAAGGAAAATTCTGTAATCATTTACTCACCCTAGTGTTGTTCCAAACCCATCACAAATCACAAACACAAAAGTCATGAAACCTGAAAGATATGTGTCCCTCCATTGCAAGTCTGTCAACCCAAAATGCTTCAAAACTGAGCGGTGCAATCCAAAGAGCTTTAGATGATGACCGTGATTTAAACTGCGCTTTTATTCACATGTAAACATTGATCAGGCAATGTAAACAGCCTACAATTACCTTGAATTTGCTAAGTTAAACAATAAAACCCAACTTCAATATTTACTAGGTGAAAAAACAGATTGTATCTGACTAGTGGCACAATACATTGATCCCTGTCACAAAAAGGATGAGGAGACCAATAAAAACATGCACATGCATGCACACACACACTGAATTCTAAATGGTTACAAATTAATCCTAAATCGGGTGGCACGGTGGTTTAGTGGTTAGCACTGTCACCTAACTGCAAGAAGGTTGCTGGTTTGCTGAGTCCTGGACCAGTTGGCATTTCTGTTTGGAGTTTGCTTGTTCTCCTCATGTTGGCGTGGGTTTCATCCAGGTTCTCCGGTTTCCAACACCATCTAAAGACATGCGCTATAGGTAAATTGGGTAAGCTACGTAAATTGTCTGTAGTGTATGAATGTGTGTAAATGAGTGTGTATGGGTGTTTCCCAAATCTAGGTTGTGGCTGGAAGGGCATCCACTGTGTAAAACATATGCTGGAATAGTTGGCAGTTCATTCCGCTGTGGTGACCTCTGAAATAGAGACTAAACCAAAGGAGAATAAATAAATGAATCAATCCTAAACTGATGATTGTTAAATATACTGTTTATTATTATTTATTTTTATAGATTTATCCTAAAATGTTGATTATTTAATATACTAACTACCAGGGCCGTTTTAAATCGAAGTTGATATTTCGCCGCACCATGTTGGTGTTTCGTAACATCTCATTTTAGCAAGGTGAGTTGATAGCCAATTGCTCAACCCCCAAACTGCAGAACCAGGACATACACACAAACCCTATACGGATCATTTAGCTTACCGGTTTACCTAAAGCGCATGTCTTTGGACTGTGGGGGAATCTGGAGCAACTTGAAGAAACCCATACAAACTCCACACAGAAATGCCAACTGACCCAGCTGGGGCTCAAACCAGTAACCTTCTTGTTGTGAGGTGACAGTGCTACCAACTTCGCCACCATGCCACCCGTCTAAATATACTGTCTATTATTGTTTTATTTTTTTAACCACTACTACAATATCATTTGTTTTTTATATGTTCTATTTAATGTAAACATCACAAATTCTTTGGGTTGAACTGAACAGAATTGTAAACAAGCTCTACAACATGTAAAACAAGAGCAAACATCATTGGTTTTCGCAGAAGCAAGAATGAAACTCATTGTTTTCTTATTCGAGAAGGTTGTTTGAGCTTCCTGACCAAATTTGAATGTTGTAAACATCAGCTATCCATTTTGAATTTGGCAAGTCTTTGTGATTGCTAAAAATGGTATGTTCACAAAAGCATAAATTCAATCTTTCACAAAAAACAGTGAGGTTTTTCCTTGCATGTCACGTGATCAATGTTTACAAGTGAACTAAAGCCTAAATTAAGCCTGTTCATCATATACTGTAAAGTGAAAGTGATCATGTCTGTTTAGAGAACTTGAGTGAGTAAACTTTCAGTGGAGAGATGGAATCTCTCAGATTTGATTAAAAACTTTCTAATTTGTGGACTAATTACTTTTGGGTTTCTAAAAATGTGAAGATGAGTAATTAATGATAGAAATTTAACTTTAAGAATAAAGTAGTAGAAGATGGAAGCAATAATGAAAGCATATCTTACACTCTCAAAAATAAAGGTACAAGAGTTGTCACTGGGGTGGTACCTTTTTAAACAAGTACACAGTTGTACTTGAAGGGTCCATATTGGTAACTCAAAGGTGTACATTATTATCTAAAATTTTCAAGAGGTACACATTTGTACTTTTTAGGTACAAGTATGTACCTTTGAAGTATTAATAAGGATCCTTTAGTTACAAACGTGTACATTTTGAAATGGTACCACCCAGTGACAACTCTTGTACCTTTATTTTTGAGAGTGTATGATATAGCCCAACCATGAAATTCAAACAAAACCAAGCAACCAAAACGACAGACAAAGAAGAAAAGAACAAAGAAACAGATGGAGAGAGAGAGTGAAAAAGTCTGCAGAGTGTTTGTAAGGTCTAAGCACATGCAGGAAACCAAAGAGATGAGGTTTCCTGTCTTTTGAGTTGGACAGAGAAAAGGTAACACCTGAAGGTTTGCTACGCATTCCTCAAACAGAAATAAACCGCTGCTCAGACCCACACGCCATTGCCTGTAGCTTTTTTTCACACAGAGAACAGGTTACATGCAGGCGTATTTTAACTGGAAGAAATCTCTCCAGTGTGCTGAGAATAGCTACTGTAGCTGGTGTGAGAAAACTAAAGTATGAAATGTGCAAGAAATCAAGTGTTTATTCTGAGGCAGTCAGATAGCTTGGCTGTTTGCCCTGCCATGTTTTCACTTCCGTCTCACCTTCTGACCCGCAGTGATGGACTGTCAGCTTACTGGAACACACGCGGTGCCTTTCCAAGGGCGGCGTAGTTCTTTTCGATTTCAACTGATATCTGATATGGTGTTTCTCTTCTCTCTTTACCGAAGACATTCCTATAACAGTGACCACAGCCCACATTTAGAGTTTTAAAGAAAAACTCGCTTTCAACCCCGTTTGAATCCTCACATTTCCTGAAAATAAGATACCATGTCATATCACAATATGTTTGAGAGCTGATAATGATAATATTGTCATTATTCCAAAATATTGACTGTTTTTACCTTAAAAGGGAATAAAAACTTTAAAATGTACTTTTAAAAACGTTTTATTGAGATAATCCTGTTTTATAGGTTGATTAAAAGTGAACTAGTAGTTCTTGATCTTTGACCTTTTGCCCATGTGTTGTCATTTAATTATTTTTCTTTCGGCTCTATTTTAGAGGTTGCCACAGCGGTGTGATACACCAACTATTCCAGTATATGTTTTACACAGCAAATGTAGTAATGGGAAACATCCATACACTCCCTTTCACACACATACACTACGGCCAATTTAGTTTATTCAATTCACCTACAGTATAGCGCATGTCTTTGGAATGTGGTGGAAACCGGAGCACACAGAAGAAACCCACACCAACACGGGGGACAGATGCAAACACCACACAGAAATGCCAATTGATTCTGCCAGGCAGCGGCGGATTTAGGCATGGGCAATATATGTGATCGCCCAGGGCGGCAACTTTCAGGGGGCTGCATTGGGGCGCGGCTACTCCATCTAATACCCGATCCCATCTGCAAGACACTGACCCCCCTCCCCCAACCCTCTTATTTTTCTCTTTCGTCCGCAAGACACAACCCCTTCCTCAACGTTTGTTAGGGCGGCATGACCACTGTTAATAAGCAATATTTTAAACTAATTTAATGAACCCTCTAATTTTTGTTGGGATAATAACCTTTAAAGCTGGAAGCATTAACAACTTGTATCGAAAAAAAACGTTCAATATAGGAAAAAATTACAGAGGTTGCATTTTTGCCATATCGCCCAGCCTTACTTCATTTGTTTGTTTGACAGCATACATGTTGCAAATTCATACAACACAAACACATTAGGAAAATGTGCTGCAAATTCTCACAATGCAAGCAAAAACTCAACTCACTTTATTGCTTTAGCACTTTCAACAAACCACAATGGGTACCAAAGTGCTGTACATAAAACACATAAAACACATGCAAATATACACAAAACCAAAATACATAAACTCACATCACATGATTAAAAGCCAGTGTAGAGAAACCAGTACAGGTGTGATGTGTTCTCGTTTTTTTGTGCCTGTTAAGAGCCTGGCAGCTGCGTTCTGAACCAGCTGCAGTCGCGAGAGAGAGGCCTGACTCACACCCAGATACAATGCGTTGCACTAGTCCAGACGAGAAGAGATGAAAGCATGAACAACCTTCTCCTAATCACTGAAGGAGAGGACAGACTTCAGCTTGGCAAAATATCTAAAATAGAAAAAAATATTTTTGACAACCACATTAACCGATTAAATTTTTAGCAAAGATGTCAAAGATGACACCAATACTTTTTACAGACGAATGTATTTTACCAGGAAGCAATGACAGATTGCCATCAGAATCCGAACCTTTTTGGGCAAAAACAATAAATTCACACTTGTCTTCAGTTGGAGAAAGTAGTTTGCTAACCAACGCTTCACATCAGCCAAACAATTAAACAAAGCCTGAAGGGAGGATTGATCCCTAGATTTTATAGGGAAGTAGATTTGAGAGTCATCAGCATATAGATGGTAATTTATGCCATGCTTTTCAAAAATTTTCCTAACGGAAGTAAAGGGAAAACAAAACAGGACCCAGTATTGAACCCTGCGGAACCCCACACATTAATTGAATGACAGATGAAGAAGAGTTGCACAAACTGACTGAGATTCTATCCTTCAGATATGAGGAGAACCAATCCAAGGCCAGACCCTGGATACCAGCGTGTTTTCTAAGCTGATCAGTAAGAATGTCATGATGATCCACCGTATCAAAAGCAGCAATGAGATCCAACAATAGAAGAACAACACGGCTACCTGAATCAACCTACAACATAATATCGTTAGAACCCTCAATAGAGTGGACTCTGTGCTATGACCAGCCCTAAAACAAGACTAAAACTTTTAAAAATATTATTATTAGCCAGGAACTCATTCAACTGTGCACTCAGCAGTCACAATCTTCTCTAAAATCTTATCTTTGAAATAAAAGGCCATTTAGAAATAGTGCGAAAATTCTTTATGTCTGAGTCATCAAGATTCACATTATTTAACAAGGGCTGAATAACAACATGTTTAAAACTACTAGGAACGATACCAGTAGAGAGATTAACAATTGAAAGCACACTCGGACCAATTGAGTGCATAAAAAACAAACCTGCTGCATTTTCTCACAGCACATGTAAATAGCATGGGACACAATGAAAATGTTTCAAGAGGTCTCAAAAACGTGACAGATCTGGCTGGGGTTTGCTAATTGTGCTATAAATATTGCTCAGTGAAGTTGTAGGTGATCTTTTTTTAAAGGTGAGGTTTATGTTTATTTTAACATACCGATTACACGATTCCTTGTCTTTTGTATATTATTAGTCAAAATACCATAGCCAGGTCATTCACGTTTTTATTCCAATGATAATAATTATATTTCACCACCACTGAATGAACAATAAAGTGAGTAAATGAAATAGAATTTTAGGCTGAACCGGAGAGTCACTTCACACACATTGCATCAGTTGCTAACATTGATCCCTAAATTACTGTTATGTTTCACAAAGCATATAGTGAAAGCATTTAAGTGAACCGCTTCCTAGAACTTAAAAATGTTCAGCCTTGAAGTGCATTTTGATGTTAAGAGTGTTTCGAAAGACTGACTCACTATTCGTGTAAACATGACTAACCACTTCATTTATTGTTGACTATGCCTCATCGCAACTGTCATCACTGACTTCCAGTTGTGTGTAAATTAAATTGTCAAATAGTTTATTCTTGAATGGGATGTGCAATACACAAGCAATCCAAAAGCATTTATGCTTAGCACGCACATATTTTCTAATTCTGAGGGTCAGAAACATTAAGCAGAAACATTAAGTTAATTACCAATACTAACGTCATGGCAGAAATGAATTCATACATATTTTTATTCTATTATTATAATATTCAATTCAATTCAATTCAGCTTTATTTGTATAGCGCTTTTACAATGTAGATTGTGTCAAAGCAGCTTCACATAAATGGTCATAGTAACTGGAACAGTGTGGTTCAGGTTTTAGTGTTTAAGTTCAGTTCAGTTCAGTTTAGCTCAGTTCAGTGTGATTTAATGATTACTGAGAGTTCAAACACTGAAGAGCCAATTCATCAATGCGTAGCTCTACCAATCCTGAACCATGCGAGGCAGTGGCGACAGCGGAGAGGGAAAAAAAACTTCACCTGATGGGAGTGAAGAAAAAAAACCTTGAGAACCAGACTCAGTTGGGCACGACCATTTTAATTTCTCCGCTGGCCAAAAGTCTTGTGCAGAGCTTCATTCGCCGTGGTTTAGGCAGGAAGATGGCCTCAGCGAAGACTCGTCTGTCCCTGGAGCGTCGCTGGAATCAGACTCATGATCTCAACTCCCTACGACCATCAGCGCAGCAGCAGCTCAGGATATGGCCTGGTCCCGGATATGGAATCCTTGGGATCATCAATATATGTATACATAAAATATACACTTACCGGCCATTTTATTAGGTACACCTTACTAGTATTGGATATATTCCTCAGAGATTTTGGTCCATATTGACAAGATCAGATTTGTCAGCTGCACATCCATGATGTGAAACTCCTGTTCCACCACATCCCAAAAGTGCTCTATTGGATTTAGATCTGGTGACTATGGAGGCCATTTAAGTACATTTTCATGTTCAAAAAACCAGTCTGAGAAGATTCGCACTTTATGACATGGTGCGTTATCCTCCTGGAAGTAGCCATCAGAAAATAGGTACACTGTGTTCATAAAGGGATGAACATGGTCAGCAACAATACTTAGGCGGTGGCATTGACACAATGCTAAATTGGTACTAATGGGCCCAAAGTGTGCCAAGAAAATATCCCCCACACCACCTATACACCACATATTATTATTGTTTTATTAGTATTAATATTGTCTCATATAGTTGCTTGAGACTGATACACAACACATTTTAGAACAATATACATATTCTGACTGCAAAAGTGTGACATGTCCTGTTAACTATTAAGAAAAATGCACATCAAATACTTCAAAATAGAATAAACATAATGGCATTTTTTTTAATAACATCACTGTTTCAACAGTCATAAACATCAGATCCTCTGAGCCATTAATGGTTGGAGAGTCTTTGTATAGATGGTGCTTCGCTCGATTGAGTCAAATCAATACTTGCAGTTCCATTGCCAGATTACTGACACTGAAAACATAAAGCTCACCTCTCACATAGTGAATCTAGGCATACAGAGAACGCTCATTCCCTTTAAATTACAAATTAAAGATAGTTTGGAGTGAATTATCCTTTGTGGTACTGGAAGCAGTTTAAATATTTGTATCTTATATAAAGAAAATTTAAACCTCCCATAATAAATTATATTTTGTCACAATGTATGGAAATGTGAGATCTTGTGGTTACACTCAGACAGACGCGTTACATAGATAACTGGAAAAGCAGTTTGTGTGTTTTCACAATTCCACAGAAAAGTAAAGTTCATTATTTATGAGTTACTGCTAGCTTGCCGTTTTAATTGATTTTTCTGGAAAATAAGAGAGTGGTTTGATGGAAAAGTCACATGTCGAGACCACACAGAACATCATGCAGAATTTTGTAATGAGCTGTTTGGTTTAGAGTTGGCTGTTGAGGTATACAACAGACTTAATCATTGTGAAATCTGATTTAGAGGAGAAGGGCTGATGTATTTACATCTTAATGATTCTACTATATATACAGCGTTCAGCATGATTGAGTACACCTAATTTTGAAAATGAATATTTTTATCCATTCCTCAGTGAATATAGGCAATGTATTTTAGAGTATTTAAACAAAACAGATTTATTAAACAGATATATTTATTGAAATTATATTTTAGTCACCAAACATATTTAGAATTTGAAAGAATATACAATTAAATTCAAGCAAAATATTGCAATAATAAATTACAACCTACAAAATTTCAACTTTTTTTTTTCTTTTTTAAAGATTTGTATTTAACATTTTTCTTTAACGTATAAATTTGGGTGTACTATTTTTCAGAACGTTATCTTAAGTTATTTTGTTCGATAAGCTCCAGATTTGGCTTCACTACTGACTAATCTAATGTATATGCATAAATATAATATAGTATAGCTTCCTATTAAAATAATTAGTTTAAAGATATATGCTAAGCCTGCGTTAGGTCCCTGTTCTATGGTTACTAATTATGTTGTTCACCTGTGTCATGTTTACTTACTTGCTATACATTTATACCAGTTCTTATTGTTTAGTTCTTTTTACTTTCTTTACGCTTTGTTGGTCTGCTAGTCAAACAGATCTGCTTTCCTGTTTTAAGGTGCTGTTTGTTTCATTCATTCATTCATTCATTCATTCATTCATTCATTCATTTTCCTTTAGCTTAGTCTCTGATTTATCAGAGGTCACCACAACGAACTGTCAACTATTCCAGCATTCCAACTATTTTACACAGTGAATGCCCTTCCAGCCTCAACCCAGTGCTGGGAAACACTCATACACTCTTGCATTCACACACACACTCGTACACTATGTATATAGTTCATCCAATTCACCTATAGCGCCCATAGGAAATCCACACCAACAAGGGGAGAACATGCAAACTCCACACAGAAATGCCAACTGGCCCAGTTGGGATTTGAACCAGTGACCTTCTTGCTGTAAGGCAACAGCACTAACCACTGAGCCACCATGCCACCTCTGTTTTTTTTTTTTTTTTTCAAATGAATTAACTTGTTTCTGGTTTAGTTTAGTTTATTTTTATCTTTGGTTGTCATTCTACTCTTGCCTATGGTTATACTGGTTTGTCAATGTTGTTTTCCTGTATTAGGTTGTTTAATGATGCCTAATTATGTTGTTTATCTGCTTCTTGTTTTGAGTTCCTTGTTTTTGGATGTATTTTTACACCCAGTGTGGTTTAGTTGTTTTTACTTTCTTTTCTATTGTTGTTGGTTTGCTATTTAAACTATTTTCTATTCTTGTGTTTGTTCCCTGTTAATTTCTATGGTTACTAATGCCTTTGCTCACCTGTTTCTTGTTTAGTAGCTTCTTTATTTGTGTATTTATTGTCCCAGTTATTTGATTTTCTTTTACTCATCTATACATTGGCTTGAAGGTTTGTCTATAGACATTTGTGAAGATAATATGGAGAATTCTGGCTTTCTGAGATAGTAGAGAGATGTTTTACAATTTAACACATTAATGTATGTACAGTAAAACTAGGATGAAACTGTTGTGGTGCTTTTGCATGCAACATAAAATTGGCAACAATGAACTACTTTAACACTCTGACCTTTTCAAAAATGCATTAGCAGTCATCTGAAATGCATTAATGAGGAGTCAAGGCATGCCTCTGATGCATCTGTCTAATTATAGGCCATGTTAGCATGTTATTTCACACAAGCATGAATGGTTTACTTACCAGAAACTAACCTGGGTGTGACAGATTCTTTTAAATGCACTGAACTGTAAATACAGTCATGAAACATAAAGAGAAACCACTCCTGTTGAAACGTTTTAGGAAACAAATACAGCAAATGGACCAAGTGTGTGTCTTCTATGCAGTTTCCCAATTTCTGGTCCTCCCACCGCCCCTGGAAAAGCGATTGCTAGTGTCTGCAACACTGACGCAAACGGAATAGCCATTATACATTGTATCTTCCTTCCTGCAAAATATTCCAGTATTCCCAAGACACAGAAATAGAAAGCCTGCAAGACCTTGTTATTGTAAATATAATCTGAGATAAGGAAAACACACCAACATGAACCAAGAAAGGCAAATATCATAGGAAACAAATGTCTGAGAACTTTAGAGAGAAGGAATTTTTATTCCCAGTCTGTCTGGCGGAGAAAGAATTTCTGCATAGTAATTCCACCTCTGCAAAACACATAACCACTGATGATGTATGCAGGACAGGCCTGTTTATTACATTACTTATTAACAAAGAAGAATAGTTAATCAATAAACATGTCATCAGGTTAAACAATATAAACATTCCTTCTTTATTCTAGCATCAAAATATTCACAATGAACAAGAACAAAATTAAACTCTCACTGTGTTACAACTGATAATGCAATATTTCAAGTTTGCACACAAGTTTAAGTATATTTACATAATCAATATTAAATAATAAATATTTAGATATTTAGAGGCTTTGTTTCAGACTGTTTAACTTTCTAAATATACTCAAAACTGAAGATAACATAATTACAACTAAATGATTAAAGTTTGTCAAGACAAACTTCGAGGCTGGCTTGTGAAAGCCTGTTGGCAATAGTTTATTTAGTTTAAAACAGGTTGAAAAAGGATGGATGGATGGATGGATGGATAGATGGATAGATAGATAGATAGATAGATAGATAGATAGATAGATAGATATGACAGTCTGATGCAGAGTTATGAGCTCACAAAGTTTGATCCAATGTAAAGTCAATGACTGTCTTTTACAATGGAAGTCTATGGGACAGTTGCTAGGGTGTGGCTAGAAAGTTAAAAAGTCATCAGTTATTGACAGTCTGACATAGAGGTCACAATTTTGGTCCAACGTTAAGTAAATGAGATTTTTCCGACAGTCCCGGTGTCCTGACATTTGATCCTACCCATCAGATATGCTACCAACACTGTATTTGAATGGTTCTGAGGTTGGGGTTAGGTAGGTTAGGGCAATATTACAGCCGTATATCAAAGTACTCCACATTAAAATTTACACGGGTAGAATATTGTGTCATCAAAATGTGCTACCTACTTTTTGAATAGGAGGTAGGACAATCTGACAAGGTAGGACAAATCGACGGAACATCGGGACAGTTGGAAAACCAAAATTTCTTTATTTGGAAAACCAAAAGTCAGATCAGTCAACTATTTTTAGTCTCAGAAGAATAATAATAAGTTGAAATAGGATTTCAATATGTTGGCTTTCAGAAGCCTGCCTAATTGCTTTAATAATGCTATTGACTTGTAAATGAATTACCAAAATACATAAACAACTTCTGAACGACCTTTATTTTAAGATGTCCTTGAAACATTGTAACTATTCATTTAACTACCTAATAATAGTCATTAATTACATATTCACTAATGTGGTTAGGGCCAGAATGTGGTTAGGTTCAGATTTAGTTTTATGTAATTATGGATAATTATTTATAATTTCTATAGCAATGTACCCGGAACACGTGTAACAAGGACAAGTATTGAATATTTTGAACAGTGTATTAAAGGGACAGTTCATCCAAAAATGACTCAAATTCATTCACTCATCCTTCACTTGTTCAAAACTTTGGCGGCTCTATCTTCTGTTGAACACAACAGTGCTGGTTGTGAACAAAGAATGTTGCGTGATAGCGCCTATTGACTTTCATTGTATTTAGTATACTATAGTACTTTCATTGTAGCAGTGCCATCAACAAGCATTCTTCAAATATTGAAAGTAAACGATGAGGATATTTTCATTTAAGAGTGATCTGACGCTTTAAATTGCAAAAATTTATGAGACACTTCCCCTGTCTGCCATTGGTTGAGCAAACAGATGGCCCCGCCCAAATCTTTTTGCACTGGCAGTGCAATTGTTGCTGTCTGGAAGTACTAACAAATCATGCACATCTTCAAAGTGCATCAAAACAATGGTATTTGCAGTTTCTGGAAAAATAATCAGAGCACAACAATTAGAAACACTGATGATTATTACCATCATTCTCAGGTGTATCTCAATCTCTATTATACTTCACATCCTTCCCTCCTTTATTCTAGCCTCACAGTTCACAGTAAACAAGACCAAAATAAAACTCCTAATGCGTTATGCAAATGTCACAAATGTTATATGCTATATTCAAATTTTGTACATGCATTAAATTTGCTCATTTGAATGGAAATCTAAACAAGATTTGAACCATGTTTTGTTTTCGTACTGTTCAATTGCTCTTTCAAAAGGGTCACAAAACTGGCTCAAATATTTTTTTAAAAGCACCAAGACAGTTTAAATCCACTTTCACAATAATATTCACATAAAAGATTAATATATATATATATATATATATATATATATATATATATATATATATATATATATATATATATATATATATATATATATATATATATACACACACATACACACACATACAGTCTGAAGCAGCAGACGACATTATCTCACTCGTCCGCACTATCCAGTTTGTTTTGGTATTTTGAGTGTTCCACTTAGTCTGGTTGCGCAATTCTGATTGGGCAGAAGGAATGTGTCCTCACTCAATTGGCTGGTAAGACTATCACACACAGACGGCTGTCACACATTTGCACTGGGTGGGAGAAATTAAATAATTCATATATATTTCATATCGCAGCCTCTTGCGATTAGCTAAGCACAACATTTCAAGTTGCGATTCGATTTTGATTAATCGCATATCCCTAGTGTGTAGATTACTAAGGGTTGACAGAGCATTATTTTATTTTGAAGTCGATTCAATTGTTGGTAGGGACATTTCAGTAATTGGTGGATCCATGCCAGTTCTTTGCCCTTGTATTGATGGGGATTCTATACTGCTCAGTGAGCCCCGTCTTCCGATAAGACGATAAAGCGAGGACCTGATTCTCTGTGACTCTCCTAGGATGTCCTTTGGAAAAGAGTAGGGGTTTAACCCCGGTATCTCTGCCAAATTTGCCTAATGGCCTCAGTCCATTATGGCCTCCTAACATCCCCATATCATAATTGGTTTCATCACTCTACTCGCATCAGCCAGTGTGTGGTGTGCGATCTAGCACAATATGGCTGCTGTTGCATCATCCAGGAGAATGCTGCACACTGGTGGTGAATGAGGAGACCCCCCCCTCCCCCACCGACCAAAAAAAAAAAAGTGTCCAGAAAAGCGCAATATAAATGTGAGGAATTATTATTATGTCGAAATATTATTATGGCGACCCCTGATAAAGCAGAAAATAAGCCGAAGGGAAGAAAGAGATTAAAAATAATTCTTAAAAAAAAGTATGCATTTTTTTAAATATAACAATAAAGCAGTATTATAAATACTATTGTATATAAATATTATTTTTCTAAATATTTGTGTTTTTAGGCTACCAAAATGTTCTTTTTATTAAATAACCAAACAATATTTAGTTGAATCTGTGACTAAAATTGCAAAAAACTCTCAGACACTCTCCCCATTCAGCCATTGGTCGGCCCAACAGAGAGCCCCGCCCAACTATCTCCTGCCATTGGTCCAGAAAATGCTGCTTTCTGAGGGCTCCAATAAATCAATAATACAAAGAAAAACAGTCTGCAAACAATGGAAAAAGACTATTATTTTCTCTCTTTTGAAATCGTTTACCATCATTCTCGTCTATCATCTCAATCTCTATTCTGCTTCACATCCTTCCCGCCTTTATTCTAGCCTCGTATTTCACAATGAACAAAACCAAAATAAAACTGTTGTAGAGGTTATGCAAATGCAACAAATGCTGTCAAACAGACAGCCCTGTCCCATCTCCTGCCATTGGTCAGGCAAATGCTGCTTTCTGAAAGTTTCAATACATTATTCTGAGAAAAATACACAAATCATGTAGTGTAGAAACAATGGAAAATAGCTATTATTATTATTATTATTATTATTATTATTATTATTATTATTATTATTATTTCTCTCTTTTTTAATGTTTACCATCATCCTCATCTTGCCCACTTGGCTGTCATCTCCATTTCTATTCTGCTTCACATCCTTCCCTCCTTTACTCTAAACCTCACATTTCACAATAAACAAGACTAAAATAAAAGCCTCCATGTGTTCCTGGAAACCCTGATCTCTAACTTTACCTGGTATTCGACATCTGGTACGATTCCCAGATGTTTGGGAGCTGATTTGGCCGGTTTTGATCTTTCTCTGTGGGGTGGAGGGGGTCAGGATGAGATCAGCTGGGGTTTAATTCATCCTCAATGACTTGCTCTGGTAAATGGAGCCAGTTTTCCAAAGCATGGAAAGCACTATGTGAACCTCATGGTGATGTGTCACGTTAGGACAAACAGAATCCCACAAATTCTGCAGAGTGAGTGTGTGTGTGTGCTTTTGTGAGTGTGTGTGTGTTGGCAATGAGAAACATCTGACTGGTCTGAATTACCAGAAATATGGTGAAATCTCTGCCCCAGGGAGACCCATGGTACTCTTACTTTAACACTCCTTCTCCTCCTCTGAATGACAATAGATGCTCAGACTGCACTTTTAAAGTTATTATTATTAGTATTAATATAATAATAATAATAATACAATTACAAATATTTATTATATTTGATATTTTATTTATATTCTTTTATATTATTTATTTATACTTATTAGTATTGCTTTGTAAATTTATTAATTTATCATTATACAATTGTAATCAATACATTTGATTGTACTATTATTATTATTATTATTATTATTATTATTACCAACTATTATTATGTTTGTTAATAATAATGCAATTAAACATATTTATTATATGATACATATTATATTTCACATTTTATTTATATTATTTTCTATCATTTATTTATACTTATTAGTGTTGCGTTGTATTTTCTAAATGTATTTATTATTTTAAAATTGTAATCAAACATTTGATTGTACTGTTATTATTATTATTATTAATTACTATTATTAACAGCTATGTTATTACTATTATTTCAATTAAACATTTATTATAAATATGTTATATTTCACATTATTTATATTATTTTATATTATTTGTTTATACTTATTAGTATTGCTTTGTAAATAAATTTTTTATCATAAAATTGTAATAAATACATTTAATTTGTACTATTCGTCTTCGTCTTCTTTTTCTTCTTCTTCTTCTTCTTATTATTATTATTAATAGTAGTAGTAGTAGTAGTAGTAGTGGTGGTATTAATGTTACTGATACTACTACTACTACTAATACAACTACACATATTTATATTATATTTCACATTATTTATATTATCTTATATAATTAATTTTTACTCATTAGTATTGCTTTGTATTTTTTAAATTTATTTATTATAAAATTTTAATAAATACATTTGATTGTACTATTATTGTTGTTGTTGTGGTTGTTGTTGTTATTATTATTAACAGCTATTACAATGTTTTATTATTATCATTATTATTGTTGTTGTTGTTGTCATTAACATCTATTACAATGTTTTTTATTATTGTTGTTGTTTTGTTGTTGTTGTTGTTGTTATAATTATTATTAATATCAATATTATTATTAACACAATTAGCATATATATTATAACTATATTATATTTGACATTTATTTATATTCTTTTGTATCATTCATTTATACTTATAAGGATTAGTATTAATATTATTTATTTATTATTATAAAATTGTAATCAATACATTTAATTGTACTATTATTATTATTGACAGCTATTGTTATTATTATTATTATTATTATTATTATTATTATTATTATTATTATTATTATTATTGATAATAATAAATATAATAATAATTGTATTATACATTTTTTATAAATATATTATATTTGAAATTTATCTATATTCTTTTATATAATTTCTTTATACTTATTAGTATTGCTTTGTATTTATTTATTTATTTATTTATTTATTATTATAAAATTGTAATCAAAACATTTGATTGCACAATTTTATTGTTATTATTACAACTATGTTTAATAATAATACTAATAATAGTAATAATAATAATAATAATAATAATAATACAATTTCATTTATTTATTACAAATATGTTTTTTTCAATTAATTTACTTCCTTTAATATATTTAGCTTAAATGACTTAGTTTTATTTTGTAATCAAATGTATTTATTCAATCCAGATATTTAATATTATTATTATTATTTAAAAAATAGTAATAATAGCAACGACATTAGTAAAAATAATACTTATTTTTCTTGTTATTATTATAGGTTTGTAATAAATAGATTTCATTGCACTATTAGAAGTATTATTATTATTATTAATAATAACAATAACAACAACAATAATAATAAAATATTATTACTAATAATATAATAACAATAATAATAATAATAATATTAATATTAATAATAATAATATTAAAAGTAATAATCATATAAAAATTATAATAATAATAACAGCATTATTAATAATAATATTAATAATAATTATTATTATAATTAGAATTAGAATTATAATAATTAAAATAACAACAGCTATCATTTTGTTTAATAATACTTTTATAATAGTAATAATATTTAACAAAATGTATTTAAATTGCTTTAATAATTGTACTTTAATATTGTACATTATCTTTACATTAAAACTGTTATAAATCAGTCATTAGTAATAAAAGTATTTTAACTAATACTACTACTACTACATCTTTATTAGAAGTTTGAGTATAAATTTCCCAAAAATATACCGGAGAAAGACCACACAAGGGCCGACGCTTTTGTTTTTCCAAAGTATGCCAGTCCAGTTCTTCCACAGCAGACTTAGTAAAACATTTGAATGGACTTTGTGCATTGACGGTGTCACGCTGAACAGAAAAGAGCTCAATCCTACTGTAAATGTTTGCCTAAGGAGCTTGATTTCTGCACCTGTTAGTAAAGGGTGTAGCTGCACTAGTCAAAAATAGCCACCATCATTGCACCACAATCACACTACTTTAATGAGACGTTATACGTCAAACATCTCTGCGCCGTCACAGAAAGCCACCAGTCTCCATACTTTCCTTCAGAGAGACTAAACTCTATAAATTAAGGCTATATCGTTTTAAAATTACCCACACTAATCTGCACTTTTGAGCCTTGAGAACGAGGAGCCTGTTCAAGTGGAAAACTCAAAGACAAATTAAAACGCTAAAGCAGAAAATTAGTGCAAAATGAAATCCTTCACGCAAGTAGCGAGTGATGCAGTGATTTGGTTTGTTTCATGCTGCTTTGTAATAATCTTCACCTTTGAGGGCAACCGTAATGCTAAAGTGGCCCTCAGTAAAAATGAGTTTGACACCCCTGCTCTAGCTGTTGAGTGTACATTAGTTGTGCACTCAATACTGCAATGCATTGTGGGATTGATTGATAGAGTGCACTTCAAAATGGTTTCGGACATCACTGGAAATGGCTGCTCCCTCAAATTGTGCTCTATTTAGGTGTACAGAGGCGAGTTCAGATACAGACAGACTTTTGAAAGACATTCACTCTCTGATTGGCTCTTCTGGATCCTCATCTGATTTGTGGAGCCCTGACGATATGACCCTTATGCTGAGATTAGTTTCATTTTTGAGATGTGCGCTCAGGTTTAAAGAAACTGAGATGGCAGAAAGTGCATCCTGTTTGTTTTACCTCAACAATGTTTCTTCTTTGTTGTGAACGTAGACAAATAAAAGTAAAGATTACAGTTTTGAATGTTATTTCAGTGTTATCCGACCAACAATGACAGAGCGTTTCATGTGGATACAGGAACACAAAGGCTTGTTTTCATAAAATATCCATTGTGAATTGTGAATTGTTTTCATTCTGAATGAGAAATGTTTGTTTAGCTTTAAGTTCAGCTAAGCTACTAGATCTGTTGTTAGAACTAAGGCTAATATAATTTGTATTTGAATTACAAATTGTACATACATATTTCCAGGTTTTTATCTTGTTCGTCTGAATACTAGTAAAAATAAAAGGATTTCATGATAACTTAGACTACTTTTTGTAGGCTGCACAGTGGCTCAGTGGTTAGCACTATTGCCTTACAGCAAAAAGGCTGCTGATTTAAGTCACAGGTGTGCCAGTTGGCATTTCTGTGTGGAGTTTGCATGTTCTTCCCTTGTTTAGGTAGATTTCCTTTGGGTGCTCTAGTTTCCCCCACATTCCAAAGACATGCTGTTTAGGTGAATTGGATTAAATAAATTGGCTATAGTGTATGAGTGTGTGTGTTTGTGAATGAGTATGTGTATGGGTGTTCCTGAGTACTAAGTTGCAGCTGGAAGAACATCCGCTGTGTAATACCAACACAACCTAACAGCAATTTGTAGCTTTTCGATTTAGTGGCTAATTCATATAAAGTAATAAGATCTCATTCATACCGTTTAGTACGATTTGCTTATCCCCTAAACAGGGTCGGACTGGCACTCCTTTTCAGCCCTGGAGTTTCAAGCCTTAGACCGGCCCACTTTAGTTCACGACTGACTATATTAAAATGAGGTAATTTCCTATTCATTTTCTATTGACACTATTACATCTTTTCCAAGGACACAGCTGCTTTAGAACTTCAAATATTTTTCATAAATATAAGAACATTAAAGGGAAGCTAAATTTCCAACGCTATTCTTTGAAACATCACAATGTCCTTTCCTGCAATATCTGAATAGATATTTTGTGCAAAATTATTTTTAGATTTCCATTTGGAATAAAAAATAAGTATTGCACTGTTTTCTGCGAGACTCTTTTAACCACAGTATTTCTTTCTTTTGATGGCTTGATCTTTTTCTCCCCTTTTTAGATTTCTGATCAGGTTATTTCAGATTTAATAATTTAGGGAATCATCGGATTTTCATTGAGCAGGTGTAATATTCATTATTATTAATTATTCAAGGTGCCGCTGTTTGAATAAAATGAACAATGAATAAAAAAGTGAGGCTGCGGTCAAATAAGTAAATAAATAAATGGAAAAAAGTGCGCCTGCTGAGAGTCCAAGCAGCTAGGGACATCGGCCCTCACGGCCAAAAAACGAACTGGCCCACTGGGAATTCTCTCGGTCCTCCCAATTAGCCAATCCAGGCTTGCCACTAAATATAGTTGGGTTTAGAACTGGGATTTGGTGCCACGACTTCTTTTTTAAATCATACATTTTCGTACGACTGAACTCGACTTAATTAGCCAAATAAAATAGGCTAGTTATGTCGGAATAGTTGGCGATTTCGCTGTGGTAACCTCTCTTAAATAGGGTACTAAGCTGTAGGAAAATGAATGAATGAATGAATGAATAACTTTTTTAAAAATCTCTTAATACTGTTTTTTTTAATAGTAAATACACAAATAATCTTTGTATATCTATTTAGTCTATGTACAATTTTAAACTGTTATGTTACTTATATTATATCAGTATTTTATGTATTACCACACCAACATCAATAGTCCTAAACTTTTATGAATTTCGTCCGTTTGTTGAACACAAAAGAATATTTTTTGAAGAAAGACAGACATTAACATCAAGAGTAGGAACAAATGTACTACATCCTTTGCGTTCAACAGAAGAAAGAAACTCAAACCGGTTTCAAACAAATGGATGATGAATAAATGACAACAAATGACTATCCCTGTTGCTGCCAACATTTTTCCCAACACTATTTATTACTAGTTGTTTCAATTCAAAATGCTTATAAGGCAAAAAAGCACTTGTGTAAATGTAGCCTAAGCATTCAAACAGGGCAAATTCCACATGACTGTACAGCAGGCCAGCAGGTCTGAGAGCTGCAGTTTCTCTGACGTTACGGCGAGGCCAATAACAGCTGCTTCATTCTTCTGAAAACACTGATCTTACAGCACTGA
Organism: Danio rerio; assembly: GCF_052040795.2. Taxonomy (NCBI): domain Eukaryota; kingdom Metazoa; phylum Chordata; class Actinopteri; order Cypriniformes; family Danionidae; genus Danio; species Danio rerio. The sequence continues at coordinate 36,787,168 of NC_141032.1, forward strand.
GTCCATTTATCCAGAAACACATGCAAACGCTCCAAAACAACACAACTGTTTCTATGGCAACGTCTGGGCAGGGCTAATCGGGACAAATGAGCTAGAGTTCATGTAGGCTGAGATTTCTTCACACACGGTAAAAAATGAGCACGCACATCACTTTGTTTACTTAACTTTTTCTTTCAAAAGCACACATGGCACAACTTTTTTTTTTCCCAGAAAAATGAGTTGCTGGAAAATTACTGCGTTGCAGCATGTCGGGATGTATGTTGCAACATTTATAGGCTCTGAGCAGATTGTATGTGATTTTTTTTTTTAACCAAAACTTCAAATTTCTTTTTATGTTAGAATTAGAGACAATGCCGTAAAATAATCTCAGAAAAAAACATCACCTTATGATCTAATGCATTAAATACACTTTTAAGTGAAGTTTCACAAACTAATTTCGAGAGGAGCACGTGATATGATTGATCGCAGCTGATCTTTCATCTGTAATCATTAGTAAGCTAATCGGATTGATCCTAACTTACCATAATTAGCCCGTCAAGAATTACTCCCTTATCTTTATGTTTGAAGAATCCCCCATCCACCCCATCTCCCCCTTTTCTCCTTTACCAGGGGAACTCTCAAGAACTACCTGATCTCATACCCCCTTACATGACTATCAACCAGGAGAGAGCTCAATTATCTCCAAGCTCTGGGTTCTCTCCCCTGCCAAACCTGCTAGTATGTTCAAGCAATATCTAAGTGTAAACTCTTGAAATTTCTTTTAAAACCATTATTGAAGAACATTTTGCAAAATAAAAACTTGCTCAGTACAGTAAAAATTCACTTTTACTTACTGTTGCTAAATAAATGCGAATGTGTAAACATAAAGCTGAGTTCATTTGGTTCAATAAAAAGTTTGTTAAAATTCTAGAAATATTTTGAGGCGTGAGCGTTTTCTTAATTTTATTTATTTCAAGAGTTCACACTTAGCTGATGATTTACAAAGCTTATTTGGCATGCTGTCCCGGGAGAGAGCCCCGAGCTCAAGGGCTCCTCGAGCCCGGGGCTTCCTCCCGTTGGCAGAGCAAGAAGGGAGCCTGAGCTCGGTGGATCTCAGAACTCCCCTGCCGCTGTAGCTAAGGGAACGTAAGGAATTAGACAAGCTTGATTGTTAAGTATGTTGAATGTCTTTGGATGGTGGGAGGAAACCGGAGAGCCCGGGGAAAACCCACGCGGACACGGGAAGGACATACAAACTCCCCACAGAAACACTTACCGGTCCTATCGAACTAGGACCGGCAGTATTCTTGCTGTGTGGTTCACAGTGCTAACCACTGGACCGCCGTGCCGCCCAATTGCAGGTAAAGGAGGAGAATAGGGGAGGAGGGGGGTTTTCTTCCAAACGAAGATAAAGTGAATTGAAAACTTAGACTATTTATGGTGCCTTAGGGCTCATATGATTGGAAGATTAGTGATTAGCAAATGCGAGACTGGACGTGATAAATCATAAGCACGTGATCCTCTCGAAATTAGTTTATGAATAAACTTCACTTATTTAAATGTTCATCCTATACAACACAAATATGATAATTTCAGCTAAAGGGCAATTATGATGAAAATCATATTTTTAAAGCTGTTTGGACAGAATTGTGTGTAGATAGGTATAGTGTGTCCACAGTCATAATGGGTGATATAAAGACAATAAGCCTCTTTTTAAAATTTCCTGACATTAAATAGGATCCAAATCCCTCCCATTTTGAGACCCATAGCAACATGATGTGGAAGTGTGGTTTTCCTTGCCCACCAAAATGATTGACAGACACATATTAACATGTCTCCGTAGTAACACATATAATCATAGCAACAAGACAGGACGTGTGCAAAGCAACTGGGATTAAAAGATCTGTTCATCTCGCTGTGATCATTAATCAGGCTCAAATGTGATCAAGAATCAGTTTTACGAGTTTAAAACAGTGCATGTTTGTAATGAATTACAGTGATTATACAGTCTTTAATCACCACATCCGCATGTCAGTACAATTATAAAAGACGGTTCAATCCCGGTTTGTGGATGTTAAATCAGGTTTATTTTGTACATTAACATAATGGATATCCATACAGCAGTGCATATTAACTTGTATCCTGGCACATTTGCTGTGCAAAAACTGTGTGCGTGTCTGTGTGTGCGTGAACTTTGTAACGACATTGTGTGTGACTCATCGTTTTCATTGATTCATTAACTCCACAACAAATACATCAAATAATCATTGGGAAAGTTCTAACTGTAGTATTTCTCACAAACGTTAAGTGAGATCTGCTTCCTTAATGTGTCACTTTGCTGTTTATCCGACGCAGCTGCAGATTGAGGTACGCTCTGACAAGCACACGGAAAAGGTGATGGGGGGGGGACTAGCATTAAAGGCACAGGCCACAAAAACAGCTACATTGTGTTCAGAGCAGAAAATTACAAACTTTTAAAAGCTATAAGAAATACTCTGATGGGTGTTCTGAGCTGAAACTTTACAGACCCATTCTGTAGACACAAAAGATATATCTTAAATCTTGAAAAATGGGTAAAATAGGTGCCCTTCAAGTTCTATTAAAGGGTTATAAGTTGTAAAATCTGGACAAATAAGACAATGGGGTCAATGTTGCACTTGCAATCAAGTTCATATTTTCTTTGAGTTATATTATGATGTTTCAGTGAAAATAAATGCTTAATTAAAACAATTAAAACTGCTATATATATATATATATATATATATATATATATATATATATATATATATATATATATATATATATAGTAGCGAGGCAGAGGGAAAACACAACCACAGTTAGATGATGTTACAAACAATGCCCCGGAGGGTGCTTTATTTACAAGTGTATAAGGGGTGAATGAGTGCTCTTCTTAAGGGTGCGTGCTCAAGTGCTCCGGGGAGATGGTGAAGACTGGTGAGAGGTATGGTGTTGGATCGGTCACGAGCTGGATTCGGCTGTGGGAGAGACAGAGAGAGACAAGCGTTAGCGCAGGGAGTCATGTGCAAATGAAGCTCAGTTTCCTCCTGTGTGGGGCTGGCTTATATCTCTCCCTGGCTGATGAGGTCCAGCTGTGAGCGATCCGGTGTTGATGAGTGTTCCAGCTGGTGTGGATTTGTGCCCAGGGCGACGTGGTATTAGCCGACTCGCTACATTCCCCCCCCCTTAGCGTCGTCCTGGTCCTGGGTATTCTGCAAAGAAAAAGCAGTGTGTTGAGAGGGGGGGTAGAATGTTTTGACAGACCTGCCCATCCTGACCAGAGCCGTGAGAGTCCGTCTGCGTTTCCGTGGGAGGCCCCGGCTCGATGTTGGACGTCAAAGTTGAAATCCTGGAGCGACAGGAACCATCTGGTGACCCGAGCGTTGTTGTTCTTCGCTGTAGCCATCCATTGTAGTAGGGCGTGGTCGGTCACCAGAGTGAATTTCCTGCCAAGGAGATAGTACCTTAGCTCCAGGATTGCCCACTTGATCGCCAGGGCCTCCTTCTCCACCGTTGCGTAGCGGGTCTCTGCGGGGGTAAGCTTCCGACTCACGTACATGATGGGATGTTCTTCATCGCCGTGGACCTGGGAGAGGACCGCGCCCAGGCCCGAGTCGGAAGCATCCGACTGAAGAATGAAGGGGCAGCCGAAGTCAGGAGCGTGTAGTACCGGTGAGGATGTGAGGGCCGTCTTTAGGGCTCGGAACGCGTCGTCGGCTTCCTTGGTCCATCTTATCCTCTGCGGCTGCCCTGTTTCTGGTCAGGTCTGTCAGAGGGCTGGCTATGGATGAGAAGTTAGGTATGAAACATTTATAGTAGCCCGCTAACCCCAGAAATGCACGTACCTGGGTCTTTGTGGTGGGTTGTGGAGTTTCTTGTAGTGCTTTGACCTTGTTCTGTTGTGGCTGTATGAGACCTCTTCCGATGTGGAATCCGAGGTATCTGGCTTCGGCTAGACCCAGGTGGCATTTCTTGGGATTAGCTGTGAGCCCAGCCCGTCGAATATCTCTGTAACCGGGATAGATGTTCCTCCCATGACTCGGAATGGACGATGAGGTCGTCCAGGTATGCTGCTGCATATGGCTGGTGGGGCCTCAGCAGGATGTCCATCATTCTCTGGAATGTGGCTGGGGCCCCGTGGAGCTCGAAGGGAAGAACCCGGTATTGCCAGTGCCCACCGGGTGTGGAGAAGGCGGTTTTCTCCTTGGCGTCATCACTTAGTGGAAGTTGCCAGTAGCCTTTGGTGAGGTCGATAGTGGAGATAAATCGGGCTCCACCCAGCCTATCCAGCAGCTCGTCCACCCGAGGCATGGGGTACCCGTCGAACTTGGAGATCTCGTTGAGTTTCCTGAAGTCGTTGCAGAAACGGAGGGTGCCATCGGGTTTGGGGACCATCACTATTGGGCTGGACCACGGGCTACGGGATGGTTCGATGACGCCCAACCTTCTCATCTTCTGGATCTCCTCGTCGATAGCCAGCCTGCGAGCCTCTGGAACTCGATAAGGCCTTTGCCGGACGATGGTGCCAGGTGGAGTGATAATGTTGTGCTGGATGATGGTGGTTCGGCCCGGTTTCTCCGAGAACACATCCTTGAACTGACCAACCAAGGCTTGCAGCTCCGCCTTCTGGTTTGGTGAGAGTTGCTCACCTATGTGGACAACGGGAAGAGTTTCTTCAGTGAAGGCAACGAGATGACCTGGAGCTGCAACCCACTTCTTCATAAGATTGATGTGGTATAGCTGTTCTTCCCGTCTTCATCCCGGCTGACGGACTCGATAATTTACCGGCCCTACCCTTTCTACCACCGTGTATGGTCCTTTCCAGGATGCGAGGAACTTCGAGGTTGTGGTAGGTAGGAGTATCATCACCTTGTCCCCTGGGTGGAACTCTCTGGGTTGGGCGGGCCGGTTATACAATCTCTGCTGGGCGCGCTGGGCTTCGGTCAGGTGTTGTTTGACGATGGGCATGACTTTCTCGATGCGTTCTCTCATGTCCCGTACTTGTTCAATCACCGACCGCTGGGGGGCTGGCTCCTGTTCCCTGGCTTGACGAGCCACATCCAATAGCCCTCGGGGTTGGCGGCCAAACAGCAGTTCGAAGGGGGTAAAGCCTGTGGAGGCCTGGGGGACTTCCCTGATACCAAACAACACGTACGGGATCATGAGGTCCCAGTCGCGCCCGTCCTGTTTCAGAGTCTTGTTCAATCTCTCGACAAGGCCGTCAGTCTGTGGATGGTATACTGAGGTTTTTATACGTTTTACCTTGAGGAGGTGACAGAGGTCTGCCATCAACCGGGACATGAAGGGGGTGCCCTGGTCGGTCAGTATCTCTGCTGGAATTCCCACTCGACTGCATAGAAGAAACAGCTCCTTCGCGATGGCCGATGACGTGGCTTTCCTCAGGGGAATAACTTCAGGGTATCTGGTGGCATAATCGAGGATCACAAGGATGTGTTCATGTCCCCGGGCCGACTTCGGCAAAGGCCCTACCAAGTCCATACCAATTCGGGTGAAGGGCACATCAATGATGGGTAGTGGTATTAGAGGGCTGGGGGGGTGGTCGTTGGGGAGACGTTCTCTGGCAGATGTCACATGCCTGGCAATACCTCTTCACTTCCCCGTCTAGCCCCGGCCAATGGAAACGATCGCGGATCCTTTTCACCGTGTTGGCCGCTCCCAGATGTCCAGCCATCGGGTGGGTGTGTGCCAATTCTAAGACCGTCTCCCTCTTGGTCCTCGGAACGACCAGTAGTGTCTTCTTTTCCCCCCGCCTCTCTGCGACACAGTACAGCAGACCATTTTCCACAATAAAATGTGGGAGGGGGTGAGGGCTGGGAAGTCGCTCATTACCATCAATGATCCTTACTTGCGGCCAGCAGTGTTTGAGCGTCTCATCTTCCCTTTGTGCTCTGCCAAAATCGCCTCCTGCGGTTATCTGTTGAAACAGATCAAAGTACAAGTTAGCGGATATGGATGACTCACCCCCTCTGTCGCTCTCGGTGGTCATCAGCGCTGGTTTGCGGTCCCGATGAGCCCGTGGCTTGTTCTTCTTCTTTGAACGAGCCGATGGAGCGTGGTGGTGAGTTAGGAGTTCGTCGAACCCCGGCCAGTCTCTGCCCAGTATGAGGGGCACAGGAAGATCCGGAACAACCCCGACTTCGATGTGCCAGCTGCCTGGTTTCGCCGCGATGGTCACTCTTCGGGCGGGTACGTGGCGGGTATCACCGTGCACACACGTGATCGGAATTCGCCCTTTGCTTTCATGGTGGTATTTCAAAGTCTTCGGGTGAACCAGAGTGATGGCGCTTCCTGTGTCTAAGGTGGCTGTTTGTGTTTTTCCCTCTAGCTGGACTTTATGGGTGGGAGCTTCGGGAGGGATGTTGCGGTGTACCGCGCACCCTGCTGTCCAGGCCGGGGTCGAGTGCGTCGTCGGCTCGGTGGGCATCGGCTCGTCCATCGGGCTGGGGACCGCTGGTCTGCCGCCTGGTCGCGCTGTGCCCTCCACCGGTCGCCAAGGTGCACTTACCCTCCGGGGTGGCAGAGCCGCTCTCTCCCCATTGTCTCTGGCGATGTGAGCTTCAGCCAGCTCGATCGCCTCCACCTGGGTGGCCAGTGACTCAGGATTTCGCATGCTGGTGAGTGTTCGCAAACGTCGGGGTAACGCTCGCATCATCTTCTCTATAATCACCTTCTCAGCGACCTGGACTGCCGAGGGATCTCCTCCTAATAACCATAGCCTTCCTAGACGAGAAAGTTGAGCTGCTTGAGTCCGCACTGGCTGTTTCTCGTCATAAGCCCACTGGGAAAACTGTTGTGCTGCGCTGATTGTGGATAGCCCCATTCTGGCTAATATCTCCTTTTTTAACGCTTTGTAGTCTTCATTTTTAGGTGTCTCTAGTGAAAAATATGCTCGTTGTGCTTCTCCTGTGAGAAACGGAGCCAACAATCTCGCCCAGTTTTCCTTTGGTCAATATTATCCAGGTCGCTGAGTTTAGTGAGATGATGATGCGCACTCACTTCGGGAGTCGGATGGTATCTGGCCGCCTGGCGGAGCTGTTGTTCCAGTCGATCCTGTCTGGCTGTAAGTTGCTCAGAGATGGAATTCTGCTTACTGGAGATCTCCGCTAGGTGGAGCAGTACCTCTTCCAGAGACATGGCGACGGGATGTTGACAGCCAAGTAAGAGGAAGCGTGGGAGAGAGAGAGAGCGGATGCCTGTCTGTAACAAACACAAAGAAAAATTCAGCGGTTATTTCTTCTTATTGGTAAGTGTTTCTTCTGAATTTTTCCCTCTGCAATGCCCGCATTCTCCACCAGTTGTAGCGAGGCAGAGGGAAAACACAACCACAGTTAGATGATGTTACAAACAATGCCCCGGAGGGTGCTTTATTTACAACTATATAAGGGGTGAATGAGTGCTCTTCTTAAGGGTGCGTGCTCAAGTGCTCCGGGGAGATGGTGAAGACTGGTGAGAGGTATGGTGTTGGATCGGTCACGAGCTGGATTCGGCTGTGGGAGAGACAGAGAGAGACAAGCGTTAGCGCAGGGAGTCATGTGCAAATGAAGCTCAGTTTCCTCCTGTGTGGGGCTGGCTTATATCTCTCCCTGGCTGATGAGGTCCAGCTGTGAGTGATCCGGTGTTGATGAGTGTTCCAGCTGGTGTGGATTGGCGTGGTATTAGCCGACTCGCTACAATATATATATATATATATATATATATATATATATATATATATATATATATATATATATATATATATATGCGCATGTATAAGAAACATTATTGTCATGTTTCTCATATTATTCTGAATGAGATTTTACTAGGTGTCGTCTGGAAATCATAGTACAAAATGTACAATTGTCACATTAAATAGGACACATTGTACTGTACAATATATAACACAAAATGGCTACTGAATTTTTATAGTTTATATGTCTAACATTAAGTTGTTAATCCATAAATATTCATGTCACAAATGAAAGCACAAACTGACCTCTTCTCAATGTATAAACCATCGTTTCTGTCCTCTATAGCTTTTTTAAAACCATCAGTATTAAATCAGGAGAATACATCACCACTGAGAGCTCTTCTTTGACACTGTACAGAGGCCAGATGAGGACTCAACAACAACCATAGGAAAAGACACACACACACACACACACACACACACACACACACACACACACACACACACACACACACACACACACACACACACACACGCGCACGCACACACACACACACACACACACACACACACACACACACACACACACACACGTGCTCCAGTAGCCCCACACTACGCTCTGAACTGCACTGGACTGCATTTCACTAAAAGACACTGCTTTGTAGAGATCATATCTAAACCACCAGAAAGAGAGAAACCTAAGACACTTACTGTAAATGTGGGAGATTTCAGCAGACCACCCAGTGAGACACATAGAATCAATGATAAACCTTTGATGGCAGGAGGGTTACAGTAAGTAGAAAGCGCACACACGCGCACACACACGGAGGTGATGGTCAAAATGAATGGCGCCATTGGTAAAATAAATCTTCTTTATCCAAAATATTTCAAAATTTGCAGCTGATGTTTTGCAAATAAAACAAGTGAACATAAGGGAAATTCTAGTTATAAAATAAATGTGGGCAAATTTATTGGCACCCCTAACAATTTGTATGAATGAAAAAAATCTTTAAAGATTTCCAATTTCTCCCAGTAAACATGAGAAAAAACGCTATGAAATGATTTGAAGTTTGAATTGATAATAAATCTAATTAAATAATCTCCAATACACAGTGGGCAAAATTATTGGTGCCCCAAAAAATCCTATGAGTGAAAAATCTTTGAAGTAGGGCTGCAGCTACTGTATCTGTCACAAGGGAAACAATAGAGTGCGGATCCAAATGCAGGATGTATTATAAAGAGAATGGTCAGGCAGGCAATGATCACAATCAGGAGCAAACTGATGTATACAGGGAATCCAGAGTCATGGTCAAATAACAGGCAAATGGTCAGTACAGGCAGGCAGCAGACAACATAATGAAACAAACAAACAAACCAACAAGGCAAGGGTCTAACACAGCAAAACAAGGCAAGGAATCCATGTTGTAAAGTTAACTTGACAGATGAACAAGACTCAGCAACAAAGTGTCTGCATGCTTTCTTTATAGTCCTTAATCAGTCCATGAGCAGCTTCAGCTGTGAGTGTTTGCAATCAGAAAGGATTAGAAACCGGTGTGTGTGTGTGTGTGTGTGTGTGTGTGTGTAGTGCATGACTTGATCTTGTAGTCCATATAATGGCGGATTTGTAGTTCTATGCGATCTGTGCGTTTATCATCGATCTGCAGCCGCTCAATCGCTGGTGATCCTTACACTATTGATTATTAGACGCACGCCTCCTTAAAAAAATTGTATGTTTTTATACTATTGAAGTCTTATCAATTGTTATAAATGAGCCACTTTTCTATCAATTCATAATATAGTCAAATTTCCCTGTGACTATATTCAAATTTTAGTCAGGCTATAATTTTCCCCCCTCAAAACTAATAAAAACAGTCTTGTTCTGCTAGAAATAGACTCATTGTGAATACGTATCCCAGCATATATTTCGCTGGGATATATTTGGAGAGCGCAAATTATGTAGCTAGAGGTATGTATGGCTGCATTTCATCTTTAAAACGAACGATACAGGGTGGTATGATTCCGCCAATGGCTACTGTTTCTTTTCGTGTTACCAGCAGACAGCTTACCTCCATGTGGATGGCTTTTCCATGGTGACCAGTTCGTCCAGTGGCTTCCCAAGTACGTCGGCGGACTTGATGCAGAGAGGAGTTGACTGCGAGGATAAGGTTCAAGTCTGGCGAAGAACGGTTCCAGAGAGCAGGTAAAGCATAAAAAACAAAAAATAAAATAAACAAGTAAACAACAGGGTGAGAATGTGGTAAGATCTGAAAGCAAGGTAAAAAAAAATCAGGGGACTTTTCTTTTTCTGCATTGCTTTTGAAAACATTGTTGGTTGGGTTTAGGGAAAGGAGTGGGTGGGGGGATTGGTCAGTCGGTCAGTCAGTCAGTTGAAAGCAGCCTCTGGTGGATTTACACAAGAACAGCAGGTGCGAATGACACTCGTAAGTAAAATTTGAGATCTGGTAAAGTGTACACAGCGGCCTCTGGTGGATTCACAAAAACAAAAACTGACAAAAATAAAAAATATCTCCTGGGACATATTTCCTGATCTCCAGAAATGTATATGGGGTGCGTATCAATAATGAACCTGGGTTGTCTGATATGCAGCAAAAAAATATATGCCATAAAAACTGTTGTTATTTTTTTTTACTTACTTTTTACCATTATGAAGATAATTTAGAAGCTCTAATCAAAAAAGATGTAATGAATCTGTCTATCTAAAAGAGGAAGTGTATCTGTATTGTTTTGAAAATGCCCAAGACCTACTTTTAGTTTGGAGGCACTGGTGTACTGTTTTATTATAAATGGACTGAAACGCAAAGCTTTGAAAATATGAGGGCGTACTCACACTATGTACAGTTGACTTGAACTGGGCCAAAGCATGCTAGTCCCCCCTCCCGTCTCCTCTAACGTCCCGCAATTACATTCGGGCATGGGCACGCTTATGTCATTGATGATTTGCTGATTAGTAAGCGCTGTCGCTCAGCACAGTGGATATTTCTTTAGTTTTATTGTTTAAGTCGTTTGATATGGAGTGTCACACAGTCAAATGTTTTGCCAAACAGATCAGCCACTTTTGACGCTCATAAAAAATCATAAACTCCTCGTGCTGCAGAAATTAGGAGGTTTGCTGAAGGTGCAGCTGTCGTGCAGTGAGGAGTTTGCGTCTTTAATAAACTACGGCAATTTGTGTTCATTGAACAGTAAGAATGATTAATAAACACAAATGAAACAGTCCCTTAAAAGTCACGTCTCACTTTCACTTTCGGGCTCAGGCTCGTTTTGCACACACACAAACGTACCACATCAAAGCCCAAGTGAACTGCGCTCTGGCACACCTCTTCCAACCGGCCAGGGCCGGCCAAGTGAACTATGCCTGAGCCCGATTCGGAGCACTCACACTTCTCAAACGATCAGGGAAACTGGTCTGGGCACGGTTCCGATAGCATAGTGTGAGTAGGCCCTAAGTGTGGCCATCTACAGCCAGACAGCAAGTATGGTTGCCAGCTATAGCGAGAGTGGGCATGTATCATGACTTTTAGGCTGTGTAGTGTGGACGGACTGAGTTTAGGAAGCACAGAAAGAAGTCAAAACTATAGTAGTATGTGCAGAAAAACAAAATGGCAGGAAATGCTTTTACAAGAAAACAGACTGAAAAAGGTAATGTAGTGTAAAGACAATCCAGGAGGGGCAGTAATGAAACAAAATGGATGCCATCAGCTGTAAAATCCAAGTTCTGAACAAGGTCTGATAAATCTCAACAAGGACAACACAGTTTTAAGACAAAACACACTACCGTTAACAGCACATAATAATTGGCTACAGTACAGATCTTCCATAATGACAATAAATCAAGAAATTTTTGCAAAAATTATGGTTTTACCAGAGCCTTCCTTGCAGTGCCCTAAACTGAATCCTTTAAAAAGCGAATGGCTGAACTGAACAGGAAAGAGCAGCAATATAGACCAGAGGACCTGAAGCATCTGGAGAGATTATGTATGGAAAAAATGCTCTCTAATCTCTTTCCAGGTTTCCTCCAACCTCATCCGATGTTAAAAGAGAAGATTTAGAGCTGTTATCTTGGCAAACGGAGGTCACAAAAAAGTACTCAATAAAAGGATGCCAATCCTTTTAACCACTGTGTTTTGGAGTATTTTTATTCCCTTTATTTTAAATGACGCATTGTTAGTGATTTTTCACAAATTATACAGTGAATGTGAAGTTTACTGTAGGGCAGTTATGTAGTATGTTACTGTATTTTAAAGTTGAATTGTGAAAGTTACTGTATATTTTACAGTAAAGATATAAAATACTGTAAATACATAGACAGTAAGATAAATGGTGCTGTAAATGTAAATACAATATTTTTGCTGTAATCAATTTATAGTAAGTTACTGTAAATTCTACAGGTTATTTAGTTTATTCAGGTAAAATCTTGTGAATTTGTTTTAACAAACCATATAAAATAGAAACAAGACAAATTTATTTCTGCAGCCTTCTTTGCTCATAAAGATGCCAGTAATTTTAACCATGGCTGTAAGCACACAATCGACATACAGGAATGGATTAGACAGAATCTGATGTGAATTGTGCTCATGAATTTGGAAATGGTGTGGGGCAGGATTCACATGTGAGTCACTGTGAGGAACAGATGTGCCCTCTCACGCCATCATCATCAGCTCATCCAGCCTGCAAACACTTTAACCCATCAAACAGCCACTGCTGAATTCACCACTGCTGAAATCAGTAAAGACATGTTTGTGAGTGTGCAAGTATAAACCTGTCAAAACAAAGTTCATTCATGGCTTCATGTTATATTGTATTATGCATTACAGTTCACAAAGCATTTTTCATTAGTGAAGAGTAAACAAGTTGTAAAAGGGACAATGGTCTGTATATGGGTCTGTCACAAGTCAGTCAAGTTAAGGCACACACTGCTATATTAAATTAAATGATTAATTCTTACATTACACTGGGGAGAAATTATTTTTATTATTTTTTTATTTTTGGTGTCCAAATCAAAGGAATTATTTTAGAAGGGATTATAAATGCAAGTACGCCATCTACTTTGTTTTAAAAAACTTTGTTATTTGCTGTTTCTTTGAAATAAACTGTAAAATGTTACTGACATTTTCTTGGCGAAATTTTATTTCTATACATTTTTGCTAATCATAGATACTTTTAAACCGGCCACTTTATTAGGTACACGTTCAACTGCTCGTTAACACAAATTTGCTGCCATGTAACTCAATGCATTTAGGCATGTAGACATGGTCTATGCAATCTGCTGCAGTACAAACTGAGAATCAGAATGGGGAAGAAAGGTGACTTAATTGACTTTGAACAAGATGTGGTTGTTGGTGCCAGGCGGGCTGGTCTGAGTATTTCGAAACTGCTGATCTACTGGGATTTTCTTGCACAACCATCTCTTGGATTTACAGAGAGTGGTTTGAAAAAGACAAATGCCTTGTTAATGCAAGAGAGTTCTTGAACATGACAATAAGTTCACTGTACTCAAATGGCCTCCACAGTCATCTGACCTCAATCCAATAGAGCGCCTTTGGGATGTGGTGGAACGGGAGATTTGCATGACGGATGTGCAGCCAAGAAATCTTCAGCAACTGTATGATTTTATGTCAATATGGACCAAAATCTCTGAGAAATATCTATGCTATGAAGGATTAAGCCAGTTTTGAAGGCAAAAGGGGGTTCGGCCCGGTACTAGTAAGGTGAACCTAATAAAGAGGCCATAATAAAAATACTATTGTTATTATTTGTTTGTAGAATTTAAATAAATTAAATGAAAATAAAATACATCATTTATCACAGTTATTTCTAGACCACCTGATTCCAACCACCCTTTGGTGAAGAAACTCAGAGGTTCACTTACTTTTGCACAGTGAGCATTTACTTGATATCTTTAATACAAATCTGTCAAATATGTCTTAATGACTTTATGTTGGACTATACTTGTGATTTAGACAAAGCTCAAATCCCATTTTATGTACAACTGTATGTATTAGTATGCAAAAACTAAGCTAACAAATACAGTCTCTTATAGTAAGTAAAATGTCTGTAAGAGGGGACCGGAGTGGAGCTGAAGATCTTTGTCGGGTTCGGGTTTAATTTCTATCATTTTAGAAGGGGGTCGGGTCAGGCCGGGGCCAATCGCTACATTGAAACCGCTGTCATGGAAAATTAAATGGATGTTCTTGGTGGAAGATGAACAAACAATCCTACTCAAAAGTTGTACAATTAGCTAAATCAGAACTATGCATCTTGGCTTGCAGCAGCAGTGAAAGAGTGTTCAGTGCTGTTGGACTCACCATCCTGAGCGCAGGACTGCAATAAAGCCATTTACAGTGCATTCATGTTCCTCCACAAAAACATGTAGCCTAATCTTGGTGAGTAAAGGGTTTTTAAAGCTTCACCGTTGCCTTAAAGCCAGATTGTAAAGAGAAGTGGCAAAACAAATCTCACAGAGCCTTTATCTTAATTTCATTACTGCCAAACACCTGTCATAATTTAGAATTTATTTAATTTAATTTGTTAGGAAAGACTTATTTTTATTGGTGTGTTGGCCAATTCAAAGTTATGTACTAATGCCTGTTTAGAGTGCTGAGATATTACGATGTTACAGAGGACTTATTTTATTTCTTTGTTCCAACTTCCAAGTGGCCTATAGCCTACGTTTGTTACTAATAAATTATGTTAAAATATAAATTACTAATTCTTGAAAAAAGGCAAAAGAGCTGTGTGCCTGTGCACATTTGTATAATGTCGGGCTATAAACGGGTTCGGGCTTTATAAAGCTCTCAATCAAAATGTACATGTCGGGCTTGGGCTGAATTCTATCGGGTTTGGGCCCTATCAGGCCTAATTTTCATGGCTTGATTACAGCTCTAGACCGGAGACCATCAAAATAATAAAAATGATCAGATACTCAGCAGATGCCTATAAAGATGCCTAAATGTCTTTTTATTAGTTATTATTATTAACAGCTGACCAGTAGATTCTCAAAGTTTCTTATAGTCAACAGAATGCTAAAACGGACACTTAATATAAACCACAACTCTTTTTTCTGGACTTTTTACTCGCACACTGACCAATGACATACAGTGACCTATAAGAGTCCTGCTGAATTGTTCCTGCATTCATCTGTGTTACTGGCCATTACTCATGTGTGGCGATTGCTTCATCTGATCTGCAGTCTGTTGAAATAAAGTCTGGGGTCAAGGCTGCCTGCAGGACTGGAATGAGACTCATGTTTACTCAAGGGGCGAAGGGTTGGTTCAGCTGGTAAAATATGCTTTGTTTTTTTTTAATTTTTTAATTTATTTTTTTTTAAATCACATGGCAGTTACATCCAGGAAAGCTTTTGAAAACACACACACACACAAGCCTCATTTTCCGTCAGTGTGCATCAAAAGCAGATAACAGTAACTGAATCTGACACTGACTGATATTGACTAATAAAATCAGTAGCAAACTTCTGTGACTAAGCTATATGCATTTCCTGTGAGCTGTTGAAATTCTGGAAATAAATTACTCAATGTTTATTTTAAAGGAAACGAAGCTCTGAATGTGTTGCATTAGTTGTCATGTTGCTTTGTGTCAAAACCAAATGACATCAAAATAAATTGACCATTTTAGTTTATTCAGTGTGATAAGTAGAGAAGAACACTAATAAACAAGGTTTTTTCCTGTTCATTTGGACAACCTTGGGACTTTCACAGGGATTTACAGGAAACATAGCCAGAAACACTGTATTATGCATGACTAGCCAATGGCGATGACACTTCGTAAAGAAACAAATGCATTTGCTCTTTTATCTGTCCATACACATTCACTTCAATTCATTCAGACTGAACTTCCCATATAGTTGCACTTTTGTAGTTTACACAAAGAAAACATTAATATTAGCCCCTTTCCTACATACAAACCTTTCCAGAAAATTTCCGACAATTTTACGGAAAGGTATCATGTGTGAACAGGCCCTTTTTGAAAATAGTGGTAAATTCGTTCCAGCAATTTTCCTGAAGGAGAAGTTGTAACATTACCAGTAATTTGCAGGAATGCTGAGCTGTGTGAACGCAGAAGGAAGATTGCCAGAAAGAGCACATTCACGATTAGAATATGCAGACGTGAGACGTGTACTCCAGCCAATCAGAATATTCAGACTCGTTTACATCCACGTTTTTATGAAAATAAAAGCCTTTGAATATTTTTCCAGACACATTTAGCTGCTAGACGTTAGTTAGATAACGTTTCTGTTCCTTTTTAATGCCAAATCTGTAAAAATTATCTTATGATAAACAGCTGTTTGTTTACCTTCAAGCTGCTACACTGTTAGCAATTTTCTGTCAAATCTACAGTAAATTACTGGCAACAGTTTCCCAGTAACTTACTGTAAATCAATTATGGTTTACATGTACAGCACCATTTATCTTGCTTTATGTGTATTTACAGAATTGTAGGCATATCTTTACTGTAATATACAGTAATTTTCACAATGCGACTTTAAAATACAGTAACATACAGTATAACTGACTTACAGTAAAATACAGGTCATATTACAGTTAAATACTGTGTAATTTACAAAAATCGTTAACCGTGTATATAAAAGTTTTCAATTTCAGTAAGAAAAAAGTAAAAATAGAACAATACAACATGCATTCATTTTCCTTTCAGCTTAGTCCCTGTATTACTATGGGGTCACCTCAGCGGAATGAACCGCCTACTTATCCAGCATACGTTTTTGTGCAGTGGATGCCCTACCAACTGCAACCCATAACTGGGAAACATCTATACACACTCATTCACACACATACACTATGGTCAATTTAGTTTACCCAATTCACCTATAGCACATGTCTTTGAGGCGATTGTGCTACCCACTGCGCCACCGTGAAGCTCTGATAATACAGCATCATATGCATATATAATACAATACTGCAGTATTTTGGTGAAAATTCATCGTTCACTTGGTAGACAGCTAGTTGAGTTAGACGGTCAACACTGACATTTCACCACGTTTTTTTTTCCATCCAGATTCTAAAAAAAAACCACACATGCACGCGCACACACACACACACACACACACACACACACACACACACACACACACACACACACACACACACACACACACACACACACTCTCTAAACAATATAATGGAAAAAATGACTGTGATTGAAGGAAATACATATTCACTTTCTTTGAGAATAAACATGGTTTGAGAAGACCACAGTGTGAACTCTGCATGCTCCAGTTTCCCCCACGGCTCATAGGCATGGGGTATAGGTGTATTGAATTAACTAAATTGGCGGTAGTGTATTTTTTCCAGTTGCAGCTGGAAAGGCATGCATTGTGTAAAACATATGCTAGATAAGTTGGCGGTTCATTCCACTGTGGCGACCCCTGATGAATAAAGGGACTAAGCCGAAGAAAAATAAATGAATGAGTCTTCATAGTAAAGTTCTTTAGAATTTCTATAGCCTTTTGGTTTCAAACTAGTAATTGACAAAATAAAAGTCCTATGATAATGACAACTTCTACACCTGAAACGTGATTCTTGTACCACAAAATCAGTAGCAAGGTTCATTTTTAAAAAATGAAAGCTGAATTATTACGAGGGTTTAGTAATATTGGGAAAATTATCTTTAAAGTTGTTTCGATTTTAGCAATGCACATTACTAATCACCACACCATAACACACGACAACCTCAAAACATCCAATTCTGAGTGTGCCTCACACAGGTGAGTGGGCTTGACAAACCACCTATAGAAAACACTTTCATTTCTCTGACACTTTAACCAACACTTGCACCAGCTTATGCAAGAATAAGGACATACTCACACTATGTACAGTTGCCTAGAACCGGGCCGAAGCACGCTTGTTTCCCCCTTCCGTCTCCCCCGACAGCCCGCACTCAAATTACATTCGGGCCTGGTCACATTTAAGTCATTAATGATGCGCTGTTCAGTAAGCGCTGTCACTCAGCACAGTGGAGATTTCTTTAGTTATATTGCTTTAGTGGTTTGATATGCAGTGACACGCAGTCAAATATTTCGCTGAACAGATCAGCCACTTTTGACGCTCATAAACAATCATAAAGTCCTCGTGCTGCAGGAATTAGGAGGTTTGCTGAAGGTGCAGCTGTCGTGCAGTAAGGGGTTTGCGACTTTAATAATCTACGACAGTTTGTGTTCATTAAACAGTAAGAATGAATAATAAATCCATGTCAAACAGTCCCTTGAAAGTCATGTCTTGTCTTCAGTTTTGCTGGCTTGAGGCTGGGTTTGCACTCACACTATAAGAGTACCGTGCCTGAGCCCAAGTAATCCGTGCTCTGGCACACCTCTTCCATCCGGGCCAGGGTTGGCCAAGTGAATCGCGCCTGAGCCCGATTCAAAGCACTCACACTTCTCAAACGATCCAGGAAACGGGCCTGGGTGCGGTTCAGATAGCATAGTATGAATAGGCCCTAAAATAAAGGCACAATTTTCAAACAAATCTATAAACAATGTTGTTTTGGTGGCCTTCTGAAAAATGTGATGTAAAACAAATTACATTGAACTACTTCTTTAGAAAGTGACATCACTACCTACTGGCCTGCCATGCATAATACATTGTTTTAGTTACAAATCTGTGTTGCATTATGGGACCTTAATTTTTTCGCCAAATTTTGATGTTGAGAAGTTTACATTCATAGTAGTTTGAAAATAACTATTGTATGGGTTGTTCATGTAAATTACAATACAAAAACAAACTGATTCAGAACTGCCATATTGTTCCAAAGAACTAAAAAACTCAATAAAACATGCTTAATATTTAAACAGTCAAAACTGTTTAACGGAGTATCGCTTAAGAATAAATCAAGGTCTCATAATACAATTGAAAAGCATAAATACAGTGAAAACACCCATGAATCACAAGCTAAACAGGCAACTGTTAATTATATATTTACAGTGTTGTGAGATTATTAAGTAATGGCATTTGAGGTATTTGGTGTCTGTCCTCAAATATCAGCTGTTGTTTGATGGTTGGTGGTTCATGGCTGCGAGTTTTCTCTGTGTATGTGATTTTATCAGGTTATGTTGTATGTGTGTGTGTGTGTGTGTGTGTGTGTGTGTGTGTGTGTGTGTGTGTGTGTGTGTGTGTGTGTGTGTGTGTGTATGTGGAAGTTACCACACAGTGTTGAGAGATGTCCAAACAAGTTTAGCTCATTGAAGAAATGATTTTCCGTCAGTGAGTGAAATGACGCATATACACCATTAGTAAGACCTCCTTCCTCCAACCACAAAATGTGCCCCGAAACAAGACGTGTCCTTATACCAATCATTAATTCATCATCACAAAGAGGAACTTTCAAGATCTCTCTGAGGCTTTTACATATCTTCCCTGTCTCTCGTAATCCATGTCAATGGAAGCATGACTAAGAATGTTTTTTTATAATATTTCCCCATTTTTGGTTTCAGATGGTCTAAGAACAGCACTTAAACCAAACACAACAAAGTGAAGATGAAACAAAGGTTGACAACTTTGAATTAATATAGAACTGTTTTCTTAATTGTTTGCCTTGTTTCAAATCAAAGAAAACATGCAGTATTATGGTATGTTAGGGATAAAGTACATCCAGGCGGTTGTAAAAGCAGAATAAAATCTGGCAGGATTCTAGTTGATCATTTAAGATGTGAATTATGAATCATCTGTTGAACTGCATCCCAATCGTCACATATGCTGCAGAGGACCTATTGAAACCTGCATGGACCCATGATTCTCACAGAAATCAGTCAAGTTTGGTGAAGGAAAAACTATGGTTTGGGGTTACATTTATTATGGGGGTGTGCGAGAGGTTTGCAGAGTGGATGGCAACATCAACAGCCTGAAGACTTTTGTGCTGCCCAAAATGACATTACAAACCACAGGAGTGGATAAATTCTTCAGCAGGATAGCGCTCCTTCTCATACTTCAGCCTCCACATCAAAGTTTTGAAAGCAAAGAAGGTCAAGGTGCTCCAGGATTGGCAGGCCCAGTCACCAGACATGAACATTATTGAGCATGTCTTGGGTAAGATGGAGGAGGCATTGAAGATGAATTCAAAGAATCTTGAGGAACTCTAGGAGTTCTGCAGGAACGCTTTCTTTGCCATTTCAGATTACCATATTAATAAGTTATTTGAGTCATTGCAGAGATGTATGGATGCAGTCGTTCAAGTTCATAGCAACCATACACAATATTAATTCTTTTCTTTCTCTAAAGCTTGTATAGGCGACCAGACTTTTGTCAGGTAGTGTACTTTATCCTATTTATTACGTGGCTACTTGCCGCAAAAATCTGATATATAAAACATTGTTCTAAGCCAAAATATTTTATTAATGCTTTAATTACAGACAAAGCTGAAACGGCTGAGTAGAGCATACACTAACCTACATATTATTTAGTTTCAAGAGGATACTAAATAGTCAAAAACAGCAGCATAAAAGACGTAAATGTGAACAGATCCTTTATATATGTTCAAAATAATTCAAAGTACCCGGATGACTCTGTGTTATTAGTTCCAGAGGTTGTTATTTCAGAATAACATACATTGGAATGTCACGACTGGCCGATAACAATCATGTATTCCAGATAGCCGTGTAAAAATGGTAAATAAAGTCCAACGCAAGCAGTTCCAGAAGTTCTTCAGTGTATGAAAGAGAGTCTTTTTTTAATTGTCTGATGACTAACAGTGGAATCTGGGCTCGAGCTCATGTGTGAGCAATGGCAATATTTCCCACTTCCCTCTGCGTTTACTATGACGCATTCTTGATGGTCACTGTTTATTCGATTGCCTTTCGGACTTAAACAAAGATGTTCATAGTTTGAAATAGAGGCAATTAATATAAATAAAATCCCCATTGCTCTCACATTGACTGAGGTGTGCAGAGATCTGTGCAGAATGAGAGATGTTCAAGGGAAAGCCTTCATTCTGGAGAATGCCAAACAACTGATCAAGAAACATGACTCATGACTTCCCTGCACTGCAAACTTTGGCAAACTCTTGCCTATTACAAATACCTCTGTGGATATTCAGAGGACATCTTTCTCTGTGCTGTTTTACAACAGACTTTTTTCAACATTTTTGATGACAGTGAACTGCTCAAAAGTGAAGTTTTCCATTTTAAAATGGGACCTAATATGCAAAAATTACTTTTATAAGGGGTTTAAACATAGTTGTGTGGCAACAGCGTGTGAATATAGCCAGCCTCTGATGGTAAAAATGTATTAATTCAATTTTTTTATAATCACATTTCATTAAAATAGTCTGCAAAAAACTTTGACTGACATTCTCACTTTTTACAAGTACAGATAGGAAAAGCCGTGCCCATTAGTGACGACCTCAATAGTATAAACAGCCCTGTGAGACCCCTCAACAGCATAAACAGTGAGAAGCAGCCACCCACCATGATGGAGATCTATAATTATCCAATTATTCCTGTAAAGCATTCTTAAAAGTAAAGGTTCCTCATTGGCATTGGTGGTTCCATGAAGAACCTTTAAAGGCACATACAGTACAGTAGGTAAGATTTTTGTATAAAAAAAAAATATATATATATATAAAAAAAACACAACTGTATTCCTGACGCTTCAAGAATATTATGATTTTTTTGAACTGTCATTAAGTGTCATTCACTCAGATATCATTTTAAATACAAAGATGACATTGTTCGAAATTTCACGTTTATACGGACACCAATAATACGATTTCAATACGATTAAGACAATACTCTGATTAAGAGTCTACCATGTAAACAGCAATTTTTGATTAATTTAATTCGATTAAGGTCATATTTGAACTAAACAGGAACCGGATTAAAACATGTGGAGTATGCCCACTTTAGTGGTATTATTGAAGTGCAGCACAGACATGCAAACACCGCAATCAAACTATTACCATCATGTAGGACTTGTCGCTGCATTTTGCAGCAGGATAGTCTATACACACACACGGTTGGTTGACACTATTCTCTGCACCTACAGACACACACATCGCGAAATGCAGAGTTTTTTTCTTTCTATTGGATGTGCGGTATCAAATTCTATTAAAACAACACTTTTCCAGCAGTCCATCCAATACCTCAGTTTGCCACGCGGGGGCATGAATAAGGTGTTCCTGAATGAAAGTGAAACTGCTTGACTGCAGTTATAGATTTAAAAATAATAATAATGAAACATTCGGAATTGCATTAAACTCCAGAGGAAACGTGGATAGAGTGCTGACGCAATGATGTTAATCGAAGTATGTGCTATAACATGTAAAACGGGACCATAAAGGGAACATTCAAAAAGCAACTCATGTAAACACCTTAATCATATTATTGTCTTATTCAAATTAAGGCAAATTATTTGATTACTGATGTCCATGTAAACGTAGTCATGAACATTACAATCTGCCTTTGTCTTTATCTTGACAACTTTACATTATCAAGGCAATATAACTTGTCATAAATCTGTCATAAACATGATTGTCATGAGTTCATTAGTAATTGTGCATTGAATATACTTTTAATATTGTCATTAAAATCTCAAAGTGTAAATACCCGTCAAATAATTTTATAACAGCAATATTAATATTTCATAACCTCTAATTTTTTTGTGATTCCACAATTGCTGAATCCAACGCAAAATCAACAAAAAGTCACAATTTTTTGCGATCTTGCAAAATAGATGTTGCATATGTTATACATTGTGATGTATGAGTGTCTCTCGAAAAATGACGTCTCACCTGCGCCCTCACAATCATTACATTACATGAGAGTGGGAGGAGTTGTTTAACAACCTGTGCAGTAAGCAGACGCAGATGAAGCACGAGTGATTTACTCAAGAAGCATGGGATTAGGCATCCTGTGGCGCAAATCTGGCATTTTGTGTATTTGTTGTGCTTCAGATTGCAAAAAGTTGGAGCAAACATCTAATAAACTGACCAATGGAACAGACAGAAAAACAAGAACTTACAATGATGAAGGTTATTTCAAGGATGATAAATGTTTTCATTCAACTATTTCCCTGTTTTTTACGAGAGAAAACACTTTCCTGCCAATGACGAGTTTTAAACCATTACATGTTTTAGGTCTGTTACAGTAGGGGAAGCCATGATGCAGTGAGTTAGGTACATGGTGTCAGACGCTCTGGAAAGTGAAATCTAAGAGAAAGTAGGATCGTAGATAAAAACGAGAGTTATAAAATCTTCCATTGGCTTAATCCCTACCGTTTTAGATCTGTCTAAGAGACCAAATATGAAAGTTCAGATAATAGGCCACTTCAAATCTTATTAAAAAGACAAAAGATTCACTGAAAGGTTCTTTATGGAACCTAAACCTTTTCACATTATACTGTTGACTTACACACTGCTGAAACATAAATACTTGAATTTCTCAATATATGTGTATAAAATAATATTACCAAAAAAATACATACTAAAATCATCCCAACATTTTTTCCTGACTTGCTTGTGGGTTCAAGATTTGACCTCTTCTCCCTTTCCAAATCCAACTCTGTTCCCTTTCCCAAACTCACGCCATTGCCTGAGCTGATGAAACTGTGTGGGGGCACACAAACAAACACAGCAATGTTTTAATAGAACCACAGAGCCGCACTGTTTACACTCTTCAGGGAAATCAACCTACAAATGATTTATTTATAGTCATCTCTGCATATTCAACTGGTAGAGGAGAAAAAGTATCCAAACATAAAAAAGGGCCTTGTCACCTTTAACTGGGTCACAGTGATATTTCCAGTAAGTGAGCCTTTGCACACAAATGACGGCTCACAAATGATCTCAAAGCTCTTTACATCCTCTCGTTAATGATGAGGATTCCTAAGTTGCACTGTTGTTCATAAGTTGTTTGTTGCACATATCTTTGGCATTAACGGGTGGAGAATAAATAATTGTAAACCTAAAATTATATTTTTATTTTGAGAAGTTGCGAGGTCATCCAGTGAAAACCATTTTTTCAGTCAGTTAAATAGTACTTTAAATATTTTAGAGAGTTCCACTCTCAAGCGGTGTCAAGTATATATATACATACATGCATACATACATACATACATATACATACACAAACACACACACACACACACACACACACACACACACACACACACACACACACACACACACACACACACACACACACACACACACACACACACACACATACATACATACATACACACACACACACACACACATATATATATATATATATATATATATATATATATATATATATATATATATATACAATCCCATTTTGGTAACATTTTAAACTAACTACACACTATGAATCATCTATTAGGCATTAGCAAATAGTTCATTATATGTTAAGCGTTAACTGTACTTTAATAAACAATAGTAAGCAGTTTAGAAGTACAGCTACAAACACTGTATTCCTGACTTATAAGCACATTTATAACATTTCCTAATACTGACAAGTCACATATCACTGGAAAGGTCTTAAGGCTGATTTAATCGTGCATTTATACTTCTGCATGCAGTTTATGTTGTTCTGCAATAACTCTTCCAAAACGCTAGCTGGCAGTAGGTTTTTATGTTCCTCTATATTAAGTTTCTTTGTTGGTGTTTTGTTTAATTCATTGATTATTCAGAGGCCGGAACCGGCAGACGTGCAAGAACTTTAATCATAAGGAAAACACAAAACAAAAGCTTTCATCTAGAGCCCCTTCACACAACTCGACACTTGTAAACATTTGCTGCATCACACATACTCGTCAGCACTATCAAGCCGACCAATCACAGAGCTTGCGCTATGCATTGTTGCAGCCTGTAGTTACATTTTTTGAGAGGTGCATGTCAGCGTCAGTGTCAGCTACAGCAAGGGCTATGCGACCACGCGCGCGCAGGTCGTGCAGTATAAATCAGCCTTTTACAGTCATGGTTACATATGTGGTAGCTGTTTTAAGACAGTACAAAAGAACGTTTAAAAAAAAACACAATATTTTTGAGGTGCCACCAGGTAGCCATTTTGTGGTATAACTCCTAAACAAAATCTTATGGGAGCTTCGTTTTTGTGATATCAACTTCAAATTTGGGACACAGCTTGGTTAGACACTTGGCTTTAATTTTATAGCAATTTTACATTTCAAAACACTTCATAACTATACTTATTTGATATAAACTATACTATTTTAACAGTACATTTTCTT
This sequence comes from Danio rerio, assembly GCF_052040795.2. Lineage (NCBI taxonomy): Eukaryota > Metazoa > Chordata > Actinopteri > Cypriniformes > Danionidae > Danio > Danio rerio. Next base: position 36,812,065 of record NC_141032.1, read on the forward strand.
TTAGATTTGTTAAATTTGACTTTTCGTAACGTTTTTTCCCCTTGATAATGTAAATAAAATATTTAAGTGTTTCTTTTATCACAACTTATTAATTTCGTCTGTACTTCTGTATCAGATTTGTTTTCACTCAAGTACTAATGATAAATCTCCACATATACAGCACTTATAGACTAAATATGATCACACATAATATGTTTGGTTTTATACAACATTTTATTGAACAGAAACAAAAACACATTATTTTCCTGAATTATGGAGTAATAAGAGGGTCCCAAAATCTTTTGGCTTTCCACTAAGTGGCACAGTACGGTACAAGTCACCTTTCTAATGTTTGCATTTCCACTGCCAAAAGGGTACCAATCTGTATCTTTAATCCTCACCAGCTCATGTAACCTCTGCTAGAAAGTAATTTCATCATTCCAGTTCATAATAGTCCAAAAGGTGATGATAATAGTTAAACATGGCAGTTTGTTCATTTTTTAGGTTGCTGTAAGAATCATTTGCTCCTTTGTTTTTTCTGGCTTCTCCTTTGTTTTTTCATGCTTCACTTTCGCGTTTGTCTGTTTCTAACAGGATCAGATGTCAGACGCACTTCAACAATCATGCTCAAACTATTGTCATCAGCTCAAAAAGTTTTCTATTTCAAATATAGACGCGTGGCGAGTGCACGAGAGAAAGCGAAATCACTTGCTTTAGACCTTGTAAACAACTATGGGTTGATGGTCACAGGTTAGATTCTGCTCTTCTTTTTGGCTTTGTGGCTGTTCAACAAGGCTGACAACAAGGTTTAAGCTTGGGTTGACCATGGCTTATTATTATAGGTTTATATTATTACAGTGTAGTGTCTCGGCTGTGTATTGAAAAATGGCACTTCCTTTGTTTTTATTCTCCTGCTTGTCCACAAGCTATTGATGTATCTCCGTAAACCAATGGCGTTCAGCTGCGCCTGGTTCCATAATCACTGGAGAACAATTAAAAAATGTTGGACCAAAACTCTAACAGGATAAAACCAAAATAAATGTGCCAAAGTCCCTTCTGCCCCATCACATCGGTCATATTTAGGAGATACAGGGGGAAATATTTTACTTAATCTAGTTTTAGAGAATTGAAGGCGATGAAAAACTTTAAATTGGATTAATTTATGTCTTGAATTAATCAAACCTTTCTTTATTCTCAACAGGGCTCACAGACTCAAATCCATGGTCCAAGATGTCCTAATGTGCTTTGTGCATATTGGTGCATCAAAAGCACAAACAAAGCTTGATTGTAGATGTCTAGTATCAATAAAAATAGATTGAACAAAAAATAATTGAGCTGTCCCAAAAAAAAAAAGTCTCAAGAATTGTGTGGTTTTAGCTCATTTTAAATTAGTTTGAACAAGTAGCAAAAATATTTTCTAATCTATCTTTAAAACATGCATTAAAAATCTATGTAGGTGGCTTATTTAGACACAGTCCATTGTTGAAACTATCAAATTCACACCAGGCAACAGACGCTCACTGCAAAGAAATGCTCTATTGACAGAATGCAAAATATGAGAAAACAACAACACACGCCCGCATATACACATGTCAAAGCACCTCGAGCATGAATATCATAATCGTGAGAGTGCTGTCAAAACAAAGGGCCCTCAGCAGTTCCAGTAACCCCTCTTTGTGGGCCCGATCTGAGGTAATTCCATTATGGCCTGATAAAGCCAGGGGCATTCCAGGAACCAGAGGCTTTTCAGCCACATTCCTCCTCTGAGCATCTGCGTCTGACTGACTGCCTCTTCAGATGAGAACAACTCTAGTCCTCCAAAACAACAAGTCCTTTCAGACGTCCTGTGATTCTCGTAATGGAGCATCTGATATTGCATGTCGTTTTGAATGTTGCCCTCTTGTCGTGACATGAATGATGGATTATCTGACTTGCTTGTGTAACTGTGAGTTAGAACGGTGCGTTCAAAGGAATGTGGGGTGAATGCAGTTCAGTAAAGCATAATAAAGTGGCAGCGTTAAGCTCCACATGCTGCTTTCCTCATGATTCAATTACATTACACTAAAAGAAGCACAATGGCAGCCAGTTGAAGCATCTTCTTTGACAGTTTAAAGGAAAGTAGGCCTGAGTAACATCTATTTATTTATGTTAATGGAAGAGTTTAGCCCAAAAAAGTTCTGTCATCATTTACTTTCCCTCATTACAAACAGGTTTGACGTTTGGGGAATGTTTTTGAAGAGTTCTTTTCAAAACGGCAAACAGAAAGATCAGAGGTTGCAAGTCTTTAGAAACCATGGTCTGTCTGTCTGTCAACCCATAGATCTATTTATCCATCAACAAGATACTGCAAATAAGTTTATGTTTTGCATGACATCAAAAGAGAAAAGCTTAAATGTGTGATATCTACATTGCAAAAAAAAAAAAAAAAAAAAAATCTGTTATTTTATGGTGGGGGGGGGGGGGGGGTTCGGCAGCTGGGGTGCCATTAAATTACAGGAATTTACGGTAAATTAATGGATGTTAAGTCTCAGAAATTTTCTTAAATTTAAATTTTCAGTTAATTTCTGTAATTTGATGTCTGTTATTTTACAGTAAATTTCTACAGTAAAAAACGTAAAATAACAGTTTTTTTTTCAAGTGTATAGCAACAGATGTATTGTATTGACATCAATAATGATTGTTTTCAAAGTAGTTTTCCAAAAAGAAAAAAGAAAAAATTAATTGGTTTTTAATATAATATTATTCAAATAATAATTCATTCATTTTATTTTCAGCTTAGTCCCTTTATAATAATATTTATTATTTATTATAACAATAATAATGGGTAACACTTTAAAACAATGGTCCATTAGTTTAGTCCATTAGTAATTACTAACATGAAAAAACTATTAGTAATACATTTATTTCGGTATTTATTACATTTTATTAATGTTAGTAAATGTTCTTAATGTCAAATAACGTTAGTTCATGTTAGCTCACTGTGCAACTTTGGATGTTAATAATGCATAAGTTAGTGTTGAGCTATGATTAATAAATGCTTTACAAGATTATTCATACTTGGTTAATGTTAGTGGATACATTAACTAACATTAACTAATGGAACATTATTCTAAAGTGTTTCCTAATAATGGTAATACAATAAAATATAAATTATTTATTTAATTTAGCAAATTCTGTTGATTGTCAACAGACATAATTGTCATTTTTCACCACAGATTTTATTTTAACAGTAAAGTTTAGTTTTTTAATTTTTTTAAAACTATAATGCCCATTTTTAAATACAATTTTTTATGTACAAAATTGAAACAAAATCTACCAAATCTACTGTAATTTAAATACAACAGTCTGAAGATATATATACAGATGAAGTCAGAATTATTAGCCCCGTTTTTTTCCCCCCAATTTTTGTTTATTGGAGAGATTTCTTCAACACATTTCTAAACATAATAGTTTTAATACCTCATTTCTAATAACTGATTTACTTTATCTTTGCCCTGATGACTACATAATACAAAATATTTACAAATATTTACAAAATATTTTTAAGACACTTCTATACAGCTTAAAGTGACATTTAAGGTCTTAATTAGGTTAACTACTCAGGTTAGGGTAATTAGACAAGTTATTGTATAATGATGGTTTGTTCTGTAGACAGGCGAAAAAAAAATTGCTTAAAGGAGCTGATAATTTTGACCTTAAAATGGTTCATAAAAAAATTAAAACCTGCTTTTATTCTTGTCAAAATAAAACAAATAAGACTTTTTTCAGAAGCTACAAATTCTGACTTATACATATTCCATATTCAACTATATATATATATATATAATTCATTATTTTAGATTTTAACATTAAACTTTTTTCTAATTACAAATTTTCATTTACTTGAGTTCATTTGGTAGATGTCATTAATTTTCTTTCAGCTTAGTATCTTTATTCATTAGAAAGCACCGCCAACTTATCCAGCATGTTTTACACAGCGGATGCCCTTCCAGCTGCAACCCAGTACTGGGAAACATTCATACCCATTCATACTCATTCACACACATACACTATGGCCAATTTAGTTTATTCAATTCACCTATAGCACATGTCTTTGGACTGTAGGGGAAACAGGAGCAGCTGGAGAAAACCCATGTGAACACAAGGAGAACATGCAAACTCCACACGGAAATGCCAACTTACCAAGCCGGGACTCAAACCAACAACCTTCTTGCTGTGAGGTGACAGTGCTAAACACTGAGCCACCCTGTCGCACTCAAACTAGTTTTCCAAAAAAAAAAAGAAGAAGAAAAAGAAAAATTTAAAATTAAGATAAATAATAATGATATTCTTTTTTTTTTTTTTTTTTGCTGAGTTCTGTCGGATTTCATTTAATTGTCACTATTCACCACAGATTTTATTTGAACAGTAAAGTTTAGGTTTTTAATTAAAACTACCACTTCTACTATTCTAAATAGTATCTTTTAATTTACAAAATGTAAACGAAAATCTACCAAATCTACTTTAAATTTAAACATAACAGTCCCCAGAAAAATATCTGTTTGATTATTCATTACTTTTACTTGGCACATTGAACTTTTTTCTAAATACAATTTTATCATTTACATCCGTTCATTTCATATAGATTTGGAAGAAAAATCTACTGAATCAATGAATTTAAATTTATAGTACTAAACTACTATATTTTAATATTTAAAAAGACTTATTTATTTTTTAACTTGGCCCATTCTGTCAAGGTTTGTTTAGCAATTATTTAGCACCCCAGAACAAAAAACTGAAACAATCATCTTAATCTGTGTATGCTTTGTATGTAATCAAATAATAATGATGATTGTTCATACACACACACACACACACACACACACACACACACACACATACATAAATGAATAAATTAATCCCTCATCTGTCATGGGTCAAAAAAACAAAGAGCCCCACCCAGTGTACAAATCTCTAAACCAAAAAACTACCAAATGAAAGTAAGTTCAGATGATTTTTATGTTCAACTTTGCAGATTGTCTTTTCTTTCGTTGTTTAGGCTGATTTACACATAACAGGGAAATATGTAACAGTCCATGAACTCGCAGTCTTTCCGCATTCGAAACAGTGAAACCTGTACAGTATGTGAATTACTCAACTTGAACTAGTTATCTGAATGTTGTCACTCAGCAAACAACCATTTGTAAACCATAAACAAACCAGTTAAAATGTGGCCTGCGGCAATCAACTTCCCAGCAGCCACCGCCTCATTTGATTGCAGAGCCTGTCTGACTTGTTTAACATTCGTTTCACTCGCATACTTCTCGGTCCTTCATCCATTAGACGTAGCTGCCCTTACATATACAGAAGTGGATTAGTCTGACATTTTAGCAGCCTTTCCAGGATTCCCTAAGCCTAGGCCTTCAATCCCAGCAGAATAACAACTGACTACACAGGAATTTTAGAGCTTGACGGATTTAGCTGTTCTTGTATACATGCCAGACTATCACCTGTGAATTCTCATAATATCTGCGCACACGGCTTCAGGCTCTGTAATATATCATGTTTATATGTCTGCTATTTTACAAATGATGTGATAAACTCCATAATGGATATCATTTAAGGACATAATGTAGTAAACAAGGAATAACAACATTACCTAATACAGAATATAACCGGATTCCTGGAATAAAATCATCACGCCACTCTTAGAATCTGAACCATGTCTGAAAAACAGCAGGAAAAAAAGGCAGGCATGTCGTTTTACTCGACGCACTTAAAAATAAAGACTCCAAAAGAGTTTTTCTCACAGTATTGCCACAGAAGAACCCATATTGGTACCTAAATGAACATCACAATGAACAATTCTTAAAGGAATCACTATTTCTGGAAGTGTGAAAAACAATTTATAAATCTAAACATATTAAACTTTAAATAGCCTTGTTCAAACTTTCTCATGAAACCATTAGTGTTGATAAAAAGTTGTCATTTTTGAGATGATGTGCACTTATGTTATCAAGATTTCGCCACGGTGGAATGAACCGCCAACTTATCCAGCATATGTTTTCAAGCCTTCTAAACATTTCTAAAACTAAGGAGATGGTTATTAATTTTAGAGAGAGAACAAAGCAAAACTCATACCACATAAATAATGGGAAGCAAGTCCAGTTAGTAACAAATGATAAATATTTGGGTTTGATGATCAATAAACTGAAGTGGGATGTATGGACTGACTGTCTTCTTAAAGAAACTATTGTCTTTTAATGTTGATAACACATTGCTGATCATGTTTTATAGTGCTTTTATTGAAAGTATTGCAACATTTAGTGTAATCTGTTGATATGGAAATGCTACTAAGTCCCTGAAATGGTCACTGGGGAAGGTGGTAATAACAGCCGGTAAGTTATTGAGAATTAAACTAAAGAGCATTGATAGTATAAATAAAGAAAAAGTACTAATATTGTGTTCCCAGGTGCATAAGAAATAGGGAAAAAAATATCTTTTATTCCCCAAGCAATTAAGTTTTTAAATTCCTCCTTCCTCAGTTGATGGCTAGTAGACTGGATATTTATTTAGAGCAGTGTTTCTCAAACTTTTTTTTATCAAGTACCACCTCAGAAAAAAAATTGTCACTCCAAGTACCACCAAAAATTAGCAGTATTAAAAAACAGTACCATAGTAGGCCCAGTAAAGCAGCTACAACTCTGCAGTTAAAAAAATGTGGCTGATTACCTCAGAAATATCGGCTATATGTCATAAACGGCATATTATATACATAGTTTTTGATAAATTTTTAAATGTGCGTAGCATATACATGACATATTTCATTCCTTCGCGTACCACTAGAAGGAAGCCTGCGTACCACTAGTGGTACACGTACCACAGTTTGAGAACCACTGATTTAGAGTAAGGGTTCCATGTTTTTAAATGATGTATGAATGTGTATATATATACCAAATGTGAAAAGTCTCTGTCAGTGTGTGCTGTAAATTAAATTTCTCTATGGGGACAAATAGTTAACTAACTAACTAACTAACTAACTAACTAACTGTTTTACATAGCAGATGCCCTTCCAGCTGCAATCCAGTACTGGGAAACATCCATACACACTTATTCATACACACTCAGCCAAATTTAGCTTACTCAATTCACATATACTACATGTCTTTGGACTGAGGGGAAACTGGAGTATCCAGTGAAAACCCACACAAACACGTGGAAAACATGCAAACTCCACACAGAAATGCTAACTGACCCAGCCGGGATTCAAACCAGTGACCTTCTTGCTGTGAGGTGACAATGCTAACCACTCAGTCAACATATCACCTGTTATGACGGTTTTTACATCATAATCTAGTCAAATTTGTAGTCTATTTCTGTCTAGTTTTAATCTCCCTCATCAAAACACAGCATTTGAATAGATGGTTTGATCTGGCAGTTTTGCACATTTTGTGCAATATAGTCAGTACAGCATTGTATTTTAGTTTCTATCTGTCTGAAAATCCTGCACTGTTGATGATTTTTGTAGATTACAGAGTATTCAACTGTAATATGAGCTGTATTATACTGTAGGGTAGTTATGCGGTATGTTACTGAATTTCTAAAGTTGCATTGTGAAAATGACTGTATATTTTACAGTAAAGATATACAAAACAATTCTATAAATACATTTACAACAGGATAAATTGTGCTGTAAATGCAGCATTTTAGCTGTTATTTGATTTACAGTAAGTTACTGTAGATTCTTCAGGAAATTGTTTACAGTGTGGTGTTAAATTGTGCCTTGCTTCTTACTGATATGGTCTGGAACGTGATTGAAAATAGAGTTGAGCCACTATTTACTGTTGTTTGGCTCAGAACAGGGGTGTCAAACTCAATTCCTGGAGGGCCGAAGCCCAGCACAGTTTAGTTCCAACCCTGCTTCAACACATTTACCTGTAGGTTTCAAACAAGCCTGAAGGACTCAATTAGTTTGATCAGGTGTGTTTAATTAGGGATGGAACTAAACTGTGCAGAGCTGCAGCCCTTTTGGAACTGAGTTTGACACCTGTGGCTCAGAAGGAAAGCACAAAAAAACAATATTTTTCCCAGTTTGGAACTGCACAGCGTCTTCTTGTCTTCAGAATATCTTTATCACGTGGTTTGTGTAGTTCTGCATTTCTCTCACTATTTAGCTATACTGCATGTGCAGAATTATAGCTAAACTGTGGAGCTAAACTGGCAGTGAACATTCATTTGGGGGGATTTAATATCAGCTGTTTTTAGACTGTCCTTAAACTCAAAAGGTTGGTTAACTCAAAAATGATATTAAGTTATTAAGTACTCACCCAAAGCTCTGAGACTTCAGAACACAAATATGTTCTAGATGGTTTTGGAGAGCTCCCTCATCTTCCATATGACAGCAACAATCATGGCTTGTTCAAAGTACAGAAAAACACCAAAAACACACTCAAATCAGACTATATCTGTTCAGTGGTTCAATCAGTATATTATTAAGCTAGATGAGAATCCTTTTTTCATATACTGTAAAACAAAAATAATAACTTTATTTGGCACATGGTCTGTATAAAGTTAGTATTTTGTCCTGGACTTTAAGTCGGATAGCTGTTTATGGAGGATGGGGATCTAATCTAAAATATTTTAATTTGTATTCGAAAGACAATTGAGAATCTAATTAATGACATAATTTTGATGTATAAGTGAAGTAGCCATTTAAGCACTGGTCACACTGTGCATTTTTAACCACATTTTAGTTGTCTAATTTCACCACAGTAATATCACCCCGCAGCCCAAGACCGGTTACTCACTGAACATTATGACATGTCATCCACTGAAATACCTGGATGGGAGACCAAATGGGAAAACTAGGTTGCTGTTGGAAGTGGTGTTAGTGAGGCCAGCAGGGGGTGCTCAATCTGCGATCTGTGCAAGTCCTTATGCCCCAGTATAGTGAAGGGGACACTACACTGTCAGTGAGCAGCGTCTTTCGGATGAGACGTTAAACCGAGGTTCTGACTCTCTGCGGTCATTAAAAATCCCATGGCACTGCTCGTAAAGAGTAGGGGTGTAACCACGATTTCCAAATTCCTTCCATCGGCCCTTACCCATCATGGCCTCCCATTCATTCCCATCCACTGAATTGGCTCTATCACTATCTTTCCACTACATCTGTAGATGATGTGTGGTGAGTACATTAGTTCTGTGTTCCTGTGGCATCATCCAGGTGAATGCTGTACACTGGTAGTGGTGTGGAGAGACCCCCCTCATGATTGTGAAGCGCTTTGGACGTATGGCCATACATGATAAAAGCATTACATTATATCATTGGGGAAATCCTAAAAGCATCCTAGGCTTAAATCTGTGGTCTTTGATATGCTCACTGACAGCATTCATATTCATTATTTACTTTCCTGCAGTGAGATTTTAGACGATGAACATCAAACAAATGAGCAATAGGATTAGAATCTAATGACTAGCGCAACAACTTCAAACCATTATGGGGAAATCTAATTTCTAAAAAAAAAAACAAAAAAACATTCCCGCTTTATTATCAATGTAGTGTGCAATGTTGGCATGTAGTGTGCAAAAATAACACTTATGATTGTTTATGTTTGCTGTGAGTCATTATATCCAAAACAAGTTACTGAATGTGTCATAGGCAATGATGTCAAACTCTGAATGAGATTTCATGCATGTCCATGTTTTGATTGTTGTCCACTCTGACATTACAACAACTGAGATCTTTCAGTCTGACATATAAATCATGTTTATGCAGTCTGACAGGGTACAATTGAATAGTATTATTATTATTTTTTTTAATTCATAGGTGGAGCCTTGAAAGGATGTTTTTGTAGTGTAAAAACCTTTTCCATGTCAAAAGATTATTGAAATTTTAAATTGTCAGCTCATGAGATGTGCAAGTCTGCAGTTTAGTTCCATCTGATGAGCATACGGCCGCAAGATTCATAAACAGCTGAGCCAAAAACCCGACTTCCATGTTTGTAAAATGATACCTCATCACAAAAACCACAGCCTATAGCCTGTCAATACTTATCAGCAGGATACACTGAGAGCCACACAAACCTCTCCCTTCGCACGTTTTCTTTTTCAGTTCATTACACTCCTATTAAATGACATTACTGACATTCAAAAGAAAAAAGCACCCTTCTTTTGATTTCATTGCAATTACATGAGAATCAATCCATTTTTCTGAGAAGCAATTAGTAGTGAGTCAAGCTTCTTTCACTGGCACAGCGAGCATAATTACAGTATTTACAGACAAACTGGTTTTAATCTCATCCAGCGTGAGGCTATTGCAGGTTCCCGGAATGCTGCATTAATCTCTCTTTGGAAAGCACTTTTGATTCATCACACGCAGGTAATGTGCATGGCGTTATGGGCAGATTAACACCTCTCCATAGCTTCCTTATAAGCAGTTGCATACAGTTGAAGTCAAATTTATTAGACCTCCTGTGAATTTCTTTTTAAAATATTTCCCCAATGATGTTCAACAGAGGAAGGAATTTTTCGCAGTATTTCCTATAATAATTTTTCTTCTGGAGAAAGTCTTATTTGTTTTATTTCGGCTAGATTTTTATGAAGCCATTTTAAGGTCAATATTATTACCTCTCTTAGGCACTTTTTATTTTTTGATTGTCTGCAGAAACCACTGTTATACAATGGCTTTGTTGTTTTGCAATTATAAAGTTATGTCTTTGCATTCCAAAGTTTTTGCATTCCATTTAGCAAACAATATGTGTGTAACAGTTCTCTTTCATTAACATGACAGACACTAAATGTACTCTAAATGTAAATGATCAAAACTCTTGGAAAAAAAACAGGGCAAATACAGGTAGAAGCTTCTAATTCTACAAACTCACTTTTCATCAGCATGGAATTGTAAGGTCCTGTCTGGTGGAGCATTAATTGAAGCATTACTTTTCAAGAAATACAATCAGTCTGCTTATTAATTTAATAATAATAATAATAAAATAAAAAAATTGGTATTGCAACATGTTGATGTATGAGAAAGTAATTTTGTTTTTTTGCTTTCCATAACATTTATTTAATGTTTTTGGATAATTTTTTTTCTTGTTCTAATTAAGCATACAAGGCTGTAAAAAATACTTTGTTCAGTGCAGCTTTTAATTTTATGTAATATGTAATATAAAATATAATATAATATAATATAATATATAATATAATATAATATAATATAATAGAATATAAAATAGAATGTAATATAATATTATATTATATAATAGAATTAATGTAACATATTAATATGGCATTATTTATTGAATTATATGCTTTATATTATTTATTGAATTATTTTTATTGAATTATATGCCCCATACTTGTCCTTCAAGTTTAATATCAAATTTTAAATCTTTGAAAGGAAACTTTTTTGTTTTTTTAAATAAAAAAGTCTTAAAATGTGAAACTTACAAAAATGGCCATTTAATAAGAATTTGTCGGTAACTTAGGTTTGACAAAAATATCAGAACCTTATAATTCCAAGATGACGCCTTGCCTAATTACCATAACTTAACCTAGTTAAGCTTTTGAATGTCACTTTAGGCTGAATACTAGTAGAAAAATATCTAGTGAAATGTTATTTACTGTCATCATGGCAAAGATAAAAGAAATCAGTTATTAGAAATGAGTTACTATTAGGTTTAGAAATAAAGATGATTATGTTTAGAAATCTCTTTTCTCTCTGTTAAGCAGAAATTAGGGAAACATACAAGGAGCCTACAATAATAATTCTGACTTCAACTGTATATGGCTTTTAATTCTGCAGATGCACAGGTTATCTGCTACACTCTTCTGAAAATGCAGTCTGCGGTAGATGCATAATGAGAAAAAGTTCTGGTGTAAATGCACCTGGCAAATTTTACCTCAGGCAGGCACAAAATGTCACATGACAGTGTGTGGACCAATGAGAAGGCTCAAGCAGAGCATGAAAATAAATGAGGGCAGCGAGGCCCCTGCGCTCCTCGCTTTATGGTGCTCCACTTCAGGGAAACCATGTGACTTCCAGAGAGGGGAGAGAGAGAGAGAGAGAGAGAGAGAGAGAGAGAGAGAGAAAGAGAGAGAGAGAGACGGTGGGTCAGGAGGAACAGGGTCAGAGAGGGATATTTGAAGATGGATTTCTTGGCTAAGAACGCATGAATAAAAGGTAAGAATAGAGAAGAGCACACTTGAAATGTGTGAGTAACAGACATGCCGGTACTTCTGAATGAGCATCTGCATATTAGATTTCACAATGAGTAAAAATGAGCTGCGGTTGGCCATTAAATAAAGTAAAAAGTCTCACCCTTCTATAATACACTAAATAAATTGATAACAAATTAAAATTTATAATGAAAGCTAGAACCAAACCCTTTTATTATTCTTTCAAAAATATTGAACTAAAGGTAAAATAAATGTTAAATAAAGTTACTATTGAAATCAGATTTTAATATAATAAAATATAAATAAGTGAAACTTATTTTATAGCAGGCATAATTCTTAAACAAATTTGTATATACACTATATAACTATTTAAAGTAAATAATTAGGCGGAGTAGGTAGTGATGTCGCCTCACAGCAAGAAGGTCGCTGGTTCGAGCCTCGGCTGGGTCAGTTGGCGTGTCTGTGTGGAGTTTGCTTGTTCTCCCCGCGTTCGTGTGGGTTTCCTCCAGGTGCTCCGGTTTCTGCCACAGTCCAAAGACATGCGGTAAAGGTGAATTAGGTAGGTTAAATTGTCTGTGGACTAAGCCGAAAAGAAAATGAATTATATATATATACACACACACACACACACACACACACATACACACACACATATATATAAACACATACATACAGGTTAAATTGTCTGTGGACTAAGCCGAAAAGAAAATGAATTATATATACACACACACACACACACACACACACACACATACACACACACATATATATATACACATACATACACACACACACACACATTTACAACAGTGCTGTCTGGTACTCAAATCTGATTGGTTGATAGCTGTGTGATATTCTCCAATATCAGAACACGTACAGAGTCTTCACACTTGTGTATTACTCAGCCCACATAGAGTGACAGCAGATCAATAAACTCACTACAGCTTCACAAATATTGCAGCTGTTGGTCAAAATAATGTTATTTTGTGGCTTTTTAGGAGAATGTAGTTGTTTAGATTGCATCTATGCAGTTTATTTATAAGGATAGTGCCCATCAGCCTGTCATTGAGCAGAGCAAAGACAGTTGATATTGTACATCCACAAGATGGCAACAGAGACTGCATAATAAGCCCTTAGAGAAGAAAAGATAGATATATTTTCAAACTACAGCTGATCAAAACATTATAAAGTTGTTCAGTGACACTATAAGTCGATCTCTCTCTCTTTTTTTATGTTGCATTGCTGTATTTATACCATATATAGTAATTGTAGAGTATTGAGTGTGAGATGGGACTCATATATGAAGAATGTATGTATTTTGTGTTGGCCACTCTTTGTATAACCCCGAGTTACTTTTTGGTTGGTTATCTGTTTCTAATGAGTCTCTTGTTTTCATTACTGCTGACTAGTTTAGTAAAAAGACAGAAAAATCTGCTACTGTTTGCTCTGCTTTATTACGGTAATATCCCGATTGCAACAGAGAAATACTGGGAAATGTCTCTAGAGTGGCATTTCATGTCGTTCAGCCTTATAATCTTAAAATATCAAAGAAATAACGTGTTTTGTCAGCACTTCAGACATAACGGTAGAGAATTCTTTCAAATACTAGCTCTAAAATGACATTGGTGAATTTGTAACTGCTTCTGCTTCTAGCCACATAATCAGAATAGAAACACAAAAATACATCACATTTCATTAATTTATTAACTCATTGCATAAAAGTATCTGAATACAGTTTATTTCTCCAATAGCAGTCAGGAAGCAACTTTACTACTTCTACATTCAAAAGTTTTTTTTTTTTTTTAAAGTATTTCCTCCTTTACCAACTGACTCAACCTTATTTTTACTTGTGCACTCACCTGCTTTTCAATAAATTTGTTTGTATTTTGCAAGTTTGAGGTTTTATTAACTGGAAGGCGTTGTGAAAAGAGTGTGGACATGAGGATCTGTACACAGAAGTGCACATTATCCACTTCCCAATTCAGAAGAAATTCAGAAGAGTCTGATGATTATGAAACGTATAGAACCAAAAAACAAAGAGGAACCGTGGAGCACGTTTATTGGCTTTCTATAGAAGCTATTTTGAACGAAAAATAAAAAACGCAACTGGAAAATCTATGTGACTCACTTAGCAGATTGTAGTTTGCAACGTTTATAAGGTCATAAAAATTATGCCAAGTCAGAGTTACTTTTGAGTATTTTACTGGATTGTCAATGTTTATGTAATCCATATACTCATAAAGTCTGTTTTAAGCAGGGATTCTCAAACTCCAGAGAGTTTCAAAGGCGCCATCATTGGCCTAAAGTTCAGAGCAGCTCTGGGGAAGTCAAATTAACTTTGTGGGAGAGCATTGAGAAAACATGCTCACAAAAACTGGGCAAATGGCATAATTCTGTTCCACTGACCCTTCAGGTTAACTTGGCGAAATCTGGCAACCCACTACAAAGACTTTTTGACCCGAATTTAAATTCAATGGAAGTGATTTATTCATTTGGACCTCAAAGCTGACTATGCTTATAAAGCAGCTTTACACCACAGTTTCTGGTCTGTTGCAAAAAGTTGAGCTCGTGCAAGAATCATTCATTAGCCAAGAAGTCACATGACTGTAGGCGGGCAATGCTCGTAGTTTCTAGAATGTCCTAACCGTAAAAGAGTGGGCAAAACAAAAGGCATTTTTGAGCATTACCAAAATCCTTGAGATTGGACTTCCTCTATAGAAACTGAACACAAAGGTGCAGTAAGATTCAGGATGTCTGTGTTGGACTAACACAAGGCTGGTCTTTGGTGGTTTACTGGAAAGGTGAAAAGCATTTATTGTTTTGAAACTAATGTAAGGGTTTTGTGTTTGCAAACTCTCAGGTCTCACACTGAATTGGATCCTTTCTAAAACTACACAAGGAGCAATTAAATTAAAGGATTTTTTCTGGATTCAATTAGAGAGCTCGAAATAAGAAATCAAAAATACTTAGCAATTTCTATTAATTCACACATTGCAAATGATATGAATAAATTCAATGACTCTATGCTGAACATTTTTGTATTTTTACAAAAAAAAGCGTATATATATATATATATATATATATATATATATATATATATATATATATATATATATATATATTTATATATATATTATTTAATAAAATATTAAGAAATGCCTATAAAGTGTCTTGCCTTTTTTAAGATCACCCAGAAAATATATGGTCATAAAAACATAATCGGTGTGTGTGTGTGTGTGTGTGTGTGTGTGTGTGTGTGTGTGTGTGTGTGTATACAGTGGAAGGAAGAATTATTAGCACTCTTGTAAAATATTTATTCTTTTATATTTTTATGTTTAACAGAATAAATTTTTTTCAACACATTTGTAAACAATATTTTTAATAACTAATTTGTAATAACTGATTTATTTTATCTCTCCGATGATGACAGCACGTCATATTTTACTAGATATTTTGCAAGATATTAGGATTCAGCTTAAAGTGAAATTTGAAAACTTAACTAGGCAGGTTACGGTAATTAGGCAACTCATTGTATAATCAGTGTTGGGGGGGGGTAACGCATTACAAGTAACGCAAGTTATGTAAAAATATTACTTCTTTTAAAGTAACGCATTAATTTAAAAAAATTCATAATATTTGAGTTACTTTTTTAAAAATTAACTCAAGTTACTTTTTAGATTAGTTAATACGATTTCAAAAGTAGTTTGCTGAATTAAAATTAGTGTAATCACATCGAACCACACTCAATAATAAAATGAGCTCAGCCCTCTCTGGTGCATCCCTTGGACCTGATGTGACAGTCCGTGACAGCAAGGTTGTTGCATTTACCACAATTTTAGCCAGACATGCCTTACTTCAAAAGTTGAAACACCCAAAAGAAAAATACCCTGCAAGTTCTGAAAGAGATAATGTCTTAGGCAGGTATAAAAAAAGTAACTCAAAAGTAACATAATGCATTACTTTCCATAAAATGATGAATAATTTAATCCTCAAGTTTTAGATGAGAATTGTGTCGTTAATCAGGTGGAAAGGTTTCTGAACAACAAATTTTTTTGTTTCCATATTATAAACTGATTCCCTCTGGTAGGAGATAGAGAAATATAAAGTGTAGGCTGAACTGACATAAGAAATCCTTTGTACTCGTTTCAGTGGGTTTATTTAACAAGAGTTTATCTTAATTTGCATTCGCTACTGTATTTTGTAATTTTTTATTGTTTGTTTTTATGGAATGTCTGCAGCGATTATGGTGATGCCCATAACAAATTTCCTGTCAAAGACAATAAAGTTTTACTAACTAAAAGTAATGTAACTAGTTACTTTTTTGGATATTTTAATTCAATATTGTAATATTCAAAAGTAACTTTCATTGTATAATAATAGTTTGTTCTGTAGCCAAGTTTAAAAAAAATGCTTAAGGGGGCTAATAATATTGACTTAAAATAGTTTTAAAAAAAAGGTCCCACTTTATATTAAGTGGCCCTAACTAATATATACTTACATAGGAATTAAGTTTGTTACAATGTACTTATTATGTATTTACTGTGTACTTATGCTTGATTAAATACATGTATGTAATTACATCTGTAATTAACTTTTGTAATTACATTTGTAAATACACTGTTGACCATCCCTTACACCTGAACCTACCCTTAAACCTACACATGCCACCAAACCTGTCCATAACCCAACCTCTATTCCAACTCAAAAGCACCACAAGTGTTCTCAAATACATTATAAACACAGTAAGTACATTGTATTTATTTTTTAATGTAAGTACATGGTAGTTAGGGACACTTAATATAAAGTGGGACCAAAAAAAAAAAAATTGCTTTTATTTTAGCCGAAATAAAACAATCAAGACATTGAGACAAAGAGAAAAATATTATAGGAAATACTGTGAAAATGTCCTTAAACCTGCACAGTTGCATACTTGCAAATAAAAGCATTTATTTCAATAAAACAGATAAATATATACACATCTCACAGCACTGTATGTCTGACCTCTAACCACACACATAATTATGAGGCGTCAAATTAAGAAACAAACCGCCATTCACATTTCACAACAGACATCAGGCCACATGGAAATTCCACAGATAAGAGCACAGTTTATTAGACATGCATTATCACAAGTCTTGCTCCGGTGCCAAGCCATAAGAATAACACCTCATTTACCGCATTCTCTTTTGATTGAGCTCATTACCAAGAGTGTGTTGACTTAAGAGAGACAGATTGCACCCTTGAAAGAGAAAGTGGAAGAACACCACCCGCTGTCCGCAAACAACAGCAGCTCATTTGCGATATACACATTTGTATGGTCTATTTTCAGCCCCAGGGTTTATGGTTATTGGAAAGGCGTTGCCCTCTCTCTCCTTTCCGAGAAGGAGTCAATATTTCTCTGTCTCTCCCTCCATTCACAGCTAATCCAATTTAATGTCAGAAAAACGGTCCAGCTGAGAGCCGAATGGCATATTTCTGAGACATATAGATCAGTGTATATGTAGACACACACACACACACACACACACACACACACACACACACACACACACATACATAGATGTGGCTCCTCAGCTGAGAGCAAATGCAGGCTGACAGCCGATTCTTCTTGAATGTCGCTTCTACTGTCTGCCGTTGCAGTTTTGTTATGCCGAGTTCCTGCAGTCATGAGCAGAATGCAGCAGATTCATGAGTGTTTGTGACAACTGCATCATGACGCTCTGGAGGGTTGGGTAACAATTGAGTTTTTATGATACTGTTGCTACATCCATACTTTTAAAATGGAACAGGTGCCTAAAGCGGTCATTTAAAAATAGGTATTTTTTGGATTTGCTGAAAATTTGCTGACAAAACAATGAAGCTAATAATTACATTAAACGTTTCTATAATTTTTTACGCCATGTTTCTATAATAACACTTATACACATGTCCACAGAACATTTCAGGCTATAAAAACAGCTACAATGTATTCAGACAACAAAATGGGCAGATTCTGACGGTTGTGATATAGTCTGATGGATATTTTGAGCGGAAACTTTACATACACATTCTGGAGACACCAAAGGCTTATCTTGTAAAATGGGTAAAAGAGATGCCCTTTAAATGATAAAATGACAACACTTGTTTGATAAATTTCTGTTATAGAGTCTAAGCTTCAAAGAAGAACTAAACAGCACTACTTGTTTCTTTAACAAACCAAGCAGTGCAAAAACGATTCAAAGCACATGAGCTGCTGGTACATTATATGCGCAGAAAGACTTTAAGCCATTACTGTTTGCAGCTTTACCAATAATGCTAAAAAATACAAAATACCAAGATTAAAACAAGCAATATTATGGGTTACCAATTTAAAAAAAAAAACAATTTCTTCATATAAAAAGCACATTCTAGACGTCTCCGTACCACCCCTCTGATTTCAACCAACAGCTCAATTGATAGTTAAAAAAAATGTTACAGGTGCCTAAAGTAGTCATTTAAAAACAGGTATTCTTAGTCTGCAGCAAACTATTATAACTAATTTAATTTTCCTTTGATAAAATGATCACATTTTTGATAAATACTTCATAAAGTCTATGCTTCAATGAAGAATTAAACATCTTAGCTGGAATCGTGGCCCAGCAGCTTTACATAGCATTTTATACACTTGTTTACATATGGATGGTATGGTGGCCAAGAGCACTGCAGGAAAACAAACAAACAAACAAAAAACATGCAAATAGAAATACACTAACAAAGAAAAATTCTTCATCAATTTGACAAAATACACTCATGCAAATTCTCATAATACATGTATATAGCCCAAACCACACAAAAATATGTAGGGAACCCCAAAAATAGCCACACCAGCTTCCTGATTAATAATAATAATAATAATAATAATAATAATTCCTTATATTTATATAGGGCTTTTCTGGTCACTCAAAGCGCTTTACACATTTTTTAAGGGTAATCTCCTCGTCCACCACCAGTGTGCAACTCCAGAGAGTCAGGACCTAAGTTTAACATCTCATTCAAAAGACGGCGCTCACTGAGCAGTATAGAATCCTCTTTAATATACTGGGGCATTAAGACCCACAATGACCGCAGGTTGAGCGCCCCCTGCTGGTTTCACTAACACCATTTCAGGCAGCAACTGGTTTAAAGTCAGTGGTGTTGTCAGGGATGTAAAACAAGAGCTTTTGGTTTATTTTAACGTCCTAATCATAAAGTTTTTTGTTGTTTGTATATTTTTAAGCTTCAATAATCTATTAAATTGTACTGTTGATTATAAACAAGAAGCTGGATTTGTTGTTTGTTTTTGGGTCCCTTTACGAAATTTCCAAGCGATATTTGCAGCTTTTGTGTGTGTTATGAGAACTTGTGTGCAAGTGTTTTTTCAAACTGCTAGGGATGTTTTCTTTATTTGTTAGTGTTTTTCTGTTAGCACATCTTTGGTAAAAGAATAGAAATGTGATATTTATTGTGATTAGTATTAAGATCAACTTATATGCAATATTTTGTCATGATACAATTTTTGGCCAGTTTGCTTCTCTAAAATTCATCAAATGAGACAAAATAAAATGAAAACATTCTGACTTAATGTATGTCCTTGTCAGGAAATAGTTTAAAATGGAGTAGACAATACATGTCATTAAAAATATTGCATTTCAACAGAGTAGATATGAGCCAATGTACCCTCTAAGTTAGAGTTGGTCAAACAGCAGATTGTGTAAATTCACAAAAAGTTATTTTAAAAAAATGTCTGTAATAAAGGTCCACCAGCCAATCTCCATACTCTTCACACATGCACTTGTTAATTCATAGCATCTATGGTCATTGCTGTTTTCAGAAGTGCAGTATGAAACAAACACCAATTCAGCACAGACATTTTGTGGACAAATTAAACAGTGCTAAAATGATTCAAAGCACATGGGTGAGCTGCTGATACATCATATGCACAGCTGAAAAAGTCTGAATGTGCTTGTACAGTATGCAGCTTTAACAATACCAAACTACAGCGATAGTATTGCATTGCATGTTTTCAAAATGTAGCCTACTGATATCTTCCTTTACAGAAGCACGTTTCCAGTCATCTTTCTGCACCTCTGATTCCAAATAACAGTTCATGCATTTAGGTGACACCAAAATGAGGCACAAAAATCTGCATTTTGATTTGATCCAGTGCATACCAGCCATACATAGTGGCAATGTCAATTTATCATTAATATGAAGATGAGACCAAGGGATCTGGGAGAAAATGGAAAACTCATGGTAACTCAGGGCTTTCTTATCACGAAGGACACCACACCAGATCAAATGACAGGCTCACTTTCAGTGTCTTTATCTCTCTCTCTCTCAGCCTGTACAAACAAACACACCTAAACAACACACACACACACACACACACACACACACACACACACACACACACACACACGCACGCACACACACACACACACACACAGCAGTTCCAGTAAAATTACAAAGCGCAGCATTTCCCTTCTGATTGTTTTGCCAATAACAGCCAGATGAACAATAATGGATTGTAGCACAACTGACTTACAGTCACCTGTACACATGAGTGCATTGTCATGACATGTGATCCTACCAGTTGTTACTGGAAAAGCTGCTGTGAGATTCTGCACTCTACCAGGAAGGAAGTGAAGGTGACAGAAAACAATAAAATAACTCTTTGTGAGAAAAAAAAAAAAGAGGTGAAGGTTAAATGTGTGTGAGGGTGCTTAGTTTTACTGGCAGTGAGATGACCAATGTTCAAGAAAAGCCCAACCGGTTGAGTAAGATGCTTAAGCATAATCATGTATTATTATTGTTATTATGGTGAACACGTCGTTGGTCATGTTCGCACTCCACAGTGTGAGGAGAAACAACCTCATTTTAATGCAGAAGTGAAAATCTCTAAATTATTGTGTGTGCTTACAGAACACACTACAGTGCATAACCTAAGCATTAACAAACCATCAGGGCTCGATTTTTGCACCTTTTTTTTTTTTTTAAGATTTTGACACAGATTTCAATGTGCATGTAAACACATTAACTTGCTTAAAATTAAATTACGATTAAAGCTAAACAAACAAAATGCATTATTTCAACGGACTTATTAATTAATAAAATTTCCCACTGTGTACCTTTGTGATAGCAATATATAGTATAGTGCACCTGGAAAGTATTCATAGCGCTTCACTTTTTCCACATTTTTTATGTTTCAGCCTTATTCCAAAATGGATTAAATTTATTTATTTCATTTATTTCCTCAGAATTCTTCACACAATAGCCCATAATTACAATGTGAAAAGAGATTTTTTTTTTAATTGTTGCAAATTTATTAAAAATAAAAAAGCTGAAAAATCACATGTACATCAGTATTTACTGCCTTTGGTCAATACTTTGTTGATGCACCGTTGGCAGCAATTACAGCCTCACGTCTTTTTGAATATGATGCCACAAGCTTGGCACACCTGTCTTTGGGAATTTTGCCTATTCCTCTTTGCGGTACTTCAAGCTCTATCTGGTTATTTGGGAAGCGACGGCGAGCAGCCATTTGCAGATCTCTCCAGACATGTTTAATAGGATTTGGTTCTGGGCTCTGGCTGGGCCACTCAAGGACATTCACAGAGTTGTTGTGAAGCCACTCTACTGATATTTTGGTGGTGTGCTTTGGGTCATTGTCCTGCTGGAAGATGAACCGTCGCCCCAGTCTGAGGTCAAGAGCACTCTGAAGCAGATGTTCATTCAGGATGTCTCTGTACATTGCTGTATTCATCTTTCCCTCTGTCCTGACTAGTCTTCTAGTTCCGGCTGCTGAAAAACATTCCCACATCATGATGCTGCCACCACCATGCTACACTGTAGGGATGGTATTAGCCTGATGATGAGCGGTGCCTGGTTTTCTCCAAACGCCTGGCATTCACTCCAAAGAGTTCAACTTTAGTCTCATCAGACCTGGGAATTTAGTTTCTTATGGTCTGAGAGTCCTTCAGATGCCTTTTGGCATATTCCAAGCGTGGAGTGTCTTCCATCTGCCCACTCTGCCATGCAGGCCTGATTGGTGGATTGCTGCACAGATGGTTGTTCTTCTGTAAGGTTCTCCTCTTTCCACAGAAGAATGCTGGAGTTCAGACAGAGCGACCCTCAGGTTTATGATCACCTCCCTGACTAAGGCCCTTCTCCCCCGATCACTTAGCTTAGATGGCCGGCCGGCTCTAGGAAGAGTCCTGGTGGTTCCAAACATTTTCCACTTATGGATGAAGGAGGCCACTGTGCTCAATGAAACTTTTAGAGCAGCAGAAATTTTTCTGTAACCTTTCCGAGCCTTGTGCCTCAAGACAATTCTGTCTCTAAGGTATACAAATAATTCCTTTGTCTTCATGCTTGGTTTTTGCTGACATGCACTGTCAACTCTGGGACTTTATATAGACAGGTTTATGCCTCATATATATATATATATATATATATATATATATATATATATATATATATATATATATTAGAGCTGGACAATGCACAAATAATAAGCCAACGTTCTATGAAAGCAGGTTGATGTGTTTATATGCAGATCAAAATCTGTATAACAGAGCTGCACGATATTGGACAAAACTGACTTTGTGATGTTTAGTTTTTCTGCTATATTTATATATTGTTATTTGAATATAGTTTCACCAGATGATTGGTATAGCTCATTTTGGGAAGAATTATTAATTTTATGTTGATTGGGTAGGACGAATTATCATCATAAATTAAACATATAGTGTTTTACGGTTTTCTGGAACTGTATTCAGGCACAGAAATTAAATATTCAAATGTAAAAAATAACACTTCATAGTCTTTGTTGTACAATAAAATAAACGATTAAACTTTGTTAAAATGTTATGATTACTTGGACACAAATGATTTAAATTTACTTAAAATCAAAGCAAACAAGCAAATGAAAAACCTTCACACTTTTAAAGTTAAACTTCACAATGTGGTCAACTATAATTCCACTCAAATTTCCCTAATGGATGAATAAGCTATAACTTAACTTAAAATGATGTTGTAGATTCTGCGATGTGACTATTGCGGATTTGCACATTGAGATATCAATACTGAAACAATATTTTGTGTAGCCCTACTGTGTAACCTTAACAAAAAATCTTTTAAAAAAGGGGCAAAAATCTAGCTGTGATGTTTGTTATTGCTTAGGTTATGCAATTTAAACCCTGGCTATCAAGCTACGAGTGTCCAGTAAACCAAGCTTGTGCAGCACTGATATAGAATGAAAACAATTTGGGCAAGTATTTGAAAACGTAACATTCTGTAGCGCCTTTAGTTATTTTATAAGAACATTTCACAATTTCAGCACTCATAGACATCTTTCACCTTTTCATCAGTGACATGCAGTGTAAACCATCTCTTGGTCATTTTCAGAAACTGTATGTTGAGTTCACTCAAACTGATGGGATTTTTTTTTATTTGCGATTTGATTGGACAGGAGTTATTTAACTGATTATTGTAGTAAGCCAATAGTCAAGACTTGTCACCGTAGACAAAAAATAAATAAACATAAAGAAGTGACTGCAGATTGAAGGGATGTAGTGCAGTAAAAGCACTAAAGTAAAAGTGCACAATTTCAAAACTCCTAAGTAGAGTAAAATTCCTGAGAAAATCTATTTACAGTAATTTGAGCAATTGAAATTGGTTACTTTACACCACTGATGGTAAAAAGAAATATGTACAACGTATTTACCGTTATATGCAGACAAAGCACTTTTGATCACAATAATGTAAAACAAAAGAGAAGGGCATATTGTTCTGAATCCAAGTGGAATCTGAACCAGATCATCTGGTTTTGGTGTTCCACTCAACCAGCACGTCCAGCTCGTGCTTTGTCTGAACTGTTGCTGTAAACACCACCAAAATAGAGATAGAGATCGCAGGACATGTGATGTCAGGACTGTGATGATTGAGCTAAATCCTGTGCTCTATGTTTAGCTAGAACATTCATGTACTGTAAGACTCAAACCGGGAAACGATGAGCAGGCTGTATCTGGCTTTGTCCTATTTCAGTTTAGTGATGGATCTGATGACAGCTACATGTCAGGCTCTTAAGACTGTAATTGTTCAGCACTTTATGCTAATGTAAGTGACTTTAAAATGTTACTATTAAAACATTAACAATTAAGACACTGATTAAAAACAAATGCTGATTTAAAAAAATGAGGAAATATAGATAGAATGCATAATCAACATTACTAAAAACTATGATATTATGTATTTAGTTATGCATTTAATTTTTTTTCATAGGCTAACAGACACACTTCTGTACAGCTTAAAGTGACAAGACTTAACTAAACTTGAAAGACTTAACTAGGTTAATTAGGTTAACTAGGCAGGTTAGGGTAATTAGGCAAGTTATTGTATAACGATGGTTTGTTCTGTAGACAATCAAAAAAATATAGCTTAAGGGGGTTAAAAATATTAACCTTAAAATGTTTTTTTAAAGATTAAAAACTGCTTTTATTCTAGCCAAAATAAAACAAATAAGACTTTCTCCAGGAGAAAAAATATTATTAGGCATACTGTGAAAATTTCCTTGCTCTGTTAAACATCATTTGGAAAAAATAAAATAAAAATCAAATGGGGGCTAATAATTCTGACTTCAACTGTATACAATATAATAATTATATACATATACATGTAGAGTAGCAGTGCGATATGGCTGTATATCGGCACTGGTGGGAGGCATGCGTAGGCACGAGGCTGCAGGCCTTCTGCTGAGTCCCATGACACTTTCATTAATCACAACTCACTTGATGCTGCATTTATACAACAGTTTGACGCCACAATAGTGTATAATAGAAAAGAAAATCAAACACGGAGAGTCTAAAAATCCTTTTGTAAGAGTGTAACCCTGCCGGTCCTACGCTACCCAACCCGCTCCGAGGTGGTATTGAACCGGCTGCCTTCCGCATGGGAGTCGGGTGCTCTACCAAGGAGGCTAAAGACCATGGCCTCTGACCTCTAAAGGTGCTCTAGCAACAGATGCAAGAGGAGTGAGGTTTACCTGCACAGCACACACTAGCTGGCCTCCGTTACAAGAGGAACTACTTTCTTCCGCCATTCACATCTGCAGCGGACATCAGAACAGCAGAAACCCCTGCTACTTCACTTGCTACATTGCTACGTCACTTTGTAGCTAGTATTTGAAAGATTTTCTAGCGATGAATGACAACAGTTACAGGTTTCCCAGTATTTCTCTGTCACTATAATTAACCTTGAAAAAGCCAAAGCCACACAAACACTGCCAGACTACTGTGGCACTGTTGTTCTTCTTTCTTTCTTTTTACTAAACTAGAAGACTTATTAGAAACAAACAGTTGGCCAACCAAAAAGTAACTCAGGGGTATTCAAAGAGGGTTATTCCAATACAAAAATACATACATTACTGAAATAAGAGTCCTATCTAACACTCAACACACTACTATTACAGTATATGGTATAAATACAGCATTTGATCAGCTGTCATTTGTAAATACCCCAATCTTTTCTCCAAGGGCTTATTATTTGGCCTCGAACGTCAACTGTCTTTGCTCTGAAATTATAAATAATTATAAATATTATAAATAAACTGCATACATGCAATCTGAACAACTACATTCTCACTTAAAAAGCCTCAAAAGTACATTATGTTGTCCAACAGCTGGACTATTTATCAAACTGTAGTGAGATTATTGATTTGCTGTCACTCAGAGTAAAACACAAGAGCGAAGGGGCTGTACGATATCGCACGGCTATCAGCCAGAACAGAACTGTTGTTTAAAAAAAAAATTATAATTATATAATATATATATATATATATATATATATATATATATATATATATATATATATATATATATATATATTAAATGCACAGTCTCAATATGATATTGAACCACGGTTCAATACGTGCGTGTGAATTGCGGTTTTTTGCGTTTAAATAATTTATGTGCGTTTTATATCTCCCCGAATTGACTGTGTGTGCCTCTAAATCCATGAGCTGAGATGAAGAAACTCCTGCACGTGAGTAAATATTAAAATCACTATGCTTTAAAGTTAGGGGGCGCTTGACCATCATTTCACACAATAACATTGCGAGCAGCGGTGAAGTGAGGCTGAGGCAACAGTACAAGGAAGCGCCGGCGAAGTGAGACAACAGTACAAGAAAGCGCCGGTGTCTTTTAAATCTGCCGTGTGAGGACATTTATATTTTGCCAGTGAGCAAAATGCCAATAAAAGAAAAATCGGAGAACAAAAAGTAACTGTGTAACCATGACTGCACATCTGCAGCGCCATCACCCAGCAATATCACTGTCTGAAGGCAGATAGCAGAGAAGGTAATAAAGTCCTCCAAATAGCAACAATCCCTCGCTGAATCTTTCAACCAAACATACCCATCTGGTTCCAAGAGACACATAAAAATAACAAAGGCAGTGCGGGTGTTTATTGCTTAACGATTTGCAGCCATTTTTGGGTATTGGAGATGCAGACTTTTGTCATTTGATAAAAGCACTCAATCCGCATTACAGGCTACAGTCTTGCATTTTTTCAGCACCGAGATAATTAAGATGGTGTATTTATGTT
Organism: Danio rerio; assembly: GCF_052040795.2. NCBI lineage: Eukaryota > Metazoa > Chordata > Actinopteri > Cypriniformes > Danionidae > Danio > Danio rerio. The sequence continues at coordinate 36,838,798 of NC_141032.1, forward strand.
CACTTAAGTACAAATATGTTTATTTGAAATGGCCAATTTATCTTTATTAACTTCACATGTATGTTTATTTTTTAAAGTGTAGGATTTTATGTGTTCCCCAATTTGTACTTGGGCTACCAGAAGCTGAGAGATTTCAGTGTTAATTTTTTTTTAATACAATACAATAGGAACTAGTGTACTTTTCTTGGCTTTTAAGTAAAACAAAATGAGTATTGCAATAAATCATTTTTATTTTTTTCTTCTTAACCTCTTACTGTTCCTATTGCCTATAGAATAAAAATGTTAAAAAATATGTGTCAAGCCATGAGAACCGAACCGAAGACCTTGTTAAAAAACCGAGGTATGTATTGAACAGTGGGCTAACTGTATTGTTGCATCCCTAAAACATACATGCACTTATGTATGTGTGTGTGTGTATATGTAAATATATATATATATATATATATATATATATATATATATATATATATATATATATATATATATATATATATATATATATATATATGTATGTATATATATATGTATATATATATATATATATGTGTGTGTGTATATATATATATATATATATATATATATATATATATATATATATATATATATATATATATATATATATATATATATATATATGTATATATATATGTATATATATATATAAATATACATAAATCTGAATACAGTTGAAGTCAGAATTATTAGCCCCCCTGTTTATTTTTTCCCCAATTTCTTTAAGGAGAAAAGTTTTTTTTTCAACACATTTCTAAACATAATAGTTTTAATACCTCCTTTCTAATAACTGGTGTCTTTTATGAAAACAGTAAATTATATTTTACTAGATATTTTTCAAAACACTTTTAAAAAGCTTAAAGTGACATTTAAAGGCTTAACTGGGTTAATTAGGGAATTTAGGCAAGTCCTTGTATTTGGGAGATCTTTAAAAAGAAGAAAAAAAACTCTAAAGAGGGCTAAAAATTCTGACTTCAAGTGTGTTTGTACACATGTGCACACACACATGCACACATTTTAAAACTGATATACTGGTTTTATAAATTGAACTGTAACAAATGCAAATTTAGTGTGAAAGAAAATTGGAAAATGAAAAAAAAAAACTGAATATAAAAACAAATAGCAACTTTGTTTCCTGGCAGATGAGGATCCAGAAACGCTGGCCCCTGCTCAACAAAGGAAAGCATTTCAATATTTACATAAAGCTAATGCCAGCATCCACAGCGCAAAGCTTATCAGCACTGAACTGAAAATGACCACGAAAACCCCTGAACACGTATATAAAGAAGTATGAAGCACACAAGCTGCTGATCTAAACACTTGCTTGAGCATCTTCCACAGAATAAATATGCAGCATTTACAATAACATACAGTCTGCGTGTGCATAGTTTTGGTCTGAGAAATATGTAATGCAATCAGCAAGAGAATCTCAGCGTGGTAAAAAAAATAGAAGAATGAAGGGAACTCTTTCAAACGGACTTCCAGTAAACCCTCCTCTTACTGCAACGGTTTCTCTCACAACAGGGAGCTGTTTCTTCAGACGCACCAGAAAAAAAAATAAAAAATCATATGCAGCTCATTTACGGGCACTAATCCAGCAGCTGCAGTCAAAGACAAATATATAGACACACTGATACACTAAGGTAGAACATGCTGTGCTTAAAAACAACTGACTTTGCATGTTTATTGGTACTTTTGAGTGGACGCTCTGTGATGTATGACAGACTCATTTTTAGCATCATAAAATAACAATAGATCAGTCACAGAGACTTAACAGGGTTTTAACTCCCCAGAGAATCTCCTCACAAGTCAAAACTCTATATGCTAACATTAAAGGTTATGCATCTGGAAGAAGTTTTTGCAATAGATAAATAAAATGCAACATTTGTATCTCACAATTGGAAGTTTATATTTCACATTTCTGACTTTTTTGATAAATCGCAAGTTTTATATATGGAGTAAACACAGATATACAAACTAAAATAAAAATCTGAACAGTGAGTCTATATCTTGCGATTTGGAGTAATTTTAAGTTTCTTGCAATCTTGTAGAATTGGAGGAAATAAACTCAAACTTGAGGTGTTAATTTTCTCTAAATTGCACATTTATAGGTTCTTTTTTTCAGGCTGATTCAGAAAAATTCACAGTTGTCAGAATCTATCCAAATTGCAAGATCCAACAAAAAAAAAATATTTCTTGTTATTTACCTTCTAGCAAGGTTTTATTCTTAAAATTGAAACCTTTTTCCAAACCAGGCTTTTTGGAATTATGTGCCCGTTGCTACATTTGTGAGAACAAACAAATATGTACCCTGGACTACATCTTGCAGTTTTTGTTTTCACAAATCCACTGTGAGGGTGCTGTGTATATTTTTTTACAATCTCAAATATGTTACTGGGGATCGTTATGCCATCTCTCTTAAATTCACTAGAGGGCGCTGTGTACATTTTTAATCAAATACGTTACTGGGGAATGGTATGCCATCTCTCTTAAATCCACTAGAAGGCACTGTGTACATTTTTGCAAATATCAACTTTTTTTTTGTCCCAGTCATCAGTAGCTGTTTCCATCTAAAGATGCTAATCAAAAGTATGCACAAAACAGGAATATCGCATAAAAGACGTGAAAATAAAGCAGCGCTTCATCCAATGCGTCAAAGAGAATAAAATCATCACTTTCTGATTAACTGGCGCCAAATATCAACAGTAAAAATGAAATTTACTGCAGAGGCTGTGTGAACCTTTTCTTCATTTAATAAATTACTTGTGCCTCGGAACACAAATACCGACATGCAATGAATGCTTGGTGGCCTTTACAGGCGCGAGACGCCGTCGCTCTTCATTCTGCAGATAATCAATAATATAATAACACTAATACTGAAATGGTTGAGGCGTTTTAGAATGACCAAAACAACAGTTCAGATGCTTTACAATGTGCTCAGCTGGCTGGTTTGTTTATTCACACACATTTTTATAATGTCTTATATTAAAATCACATGACTTTTTTTTTAAATGCGCGTACTGCAGTTTGTTCAGTAAAAGTGTTATACGTTTATGTGCATCTTTTCTTATCAAATAAAACGTGTATCCTACTCAATTATGCGCATTTGCAAAACTTATGCGAATCAAGGCTTTCCATTAACTGTTTTTTTATGCGCATATCCAAAATGTAGATAAAAATAGGTGGATAGAAACATAGCTAGTGAGAGAAGCTAATTGGCTTGCCCTCATGCATAATATATCAGCTTTATATCAACTGACTGTTAATCGGTCAGTGGTACTACCTCGTAGAGTTCGTTTTACACACAAAATGCAGCCATATGCACATTCATTCATTCATTTTCTTGTCGGTTTAATCCCTTTATTAATCCAGGGTCGCCACAGCGGAATGAACCGCCAGCCATATGCACAAACGCGAGTTAACAAGTTCTCAAAAATGTTGCCCTGGGCACATTTTCCAGAAGTGTTGACTTTGTTTTATGCAACTGAATTTAGAGAGCTTCTAGAATAGAACAATTAAGACTTTTTTTCTTGCAACTAAAATATATATATATATATATATATATATATATATATATATATATATATATATATATATATATATATATATATATATGAATATTTTGAATTAAAATCTTGCAATTCTGAGTGCAAATCTCACAGCTCTAAAGGAAAAGGTCAGAATTGTAAAAAATTGTGCTTAAAATAACAATTCTGAGGTTACATCTCAATTCTAAAAATAATTTAAAAAAACTCATAGAATCCTGAGTTGTAAACGTCATAATGCAATTAATAAAAGCCCAAGTTGTGATAAAAAGAGTTCCAATTATATTTATTATTATTTTATCCCATTTCATAATTGGCCCTCCATGCTTGTTAAATTCGGAGAAATCATTCAAATAAACTGGCCACCACACGAATCTCTCCAACTCCTGCAAAAGTCATGCCCTACAGCCAAAAAGCAGTCTGGCACGATGGGATGAATGACAAATGCTCTCATTTGAATATAATGTAGGAATCGAGTGCCATCTGGCAACACCCTGGCCCTCACCTCCAGCCCCCACCCTCTCCTGCCTCTTACTGGAAACCCAGGCAGCTGCTCGACTCGCTTTCACAAGCTCTCCTGACACTTCCCGCAGGGTTTATTAGAGTCGGCCTGGCAAAACTCAGCTGCTGGAAACACGGCCAGTAAAGGCCAGGAAACCTCCACTGATGACCGTATGACATCACTGCAGCCACGGGTGTAAATACGATTGTGTTACTCACGGCACACAGCATGACACTCGAGTATCAAACACTTTTAGAAGACTAATACTTTTAATTTGATCTATTAATGGGACATGGATACTCTTTTAGCATTTTCAAGAAGACATGTGGGCACTCATCAAATGTGCATGGCTAAATGACACTGCTATATCTGCAGATGAATCAGGTACAGTTTTGAAAGTCAAATTGTTTCTATTCACAAATGACTGAGAGATAGTTAAAAGGCATAACAGCATGCAGTCAAGATGCAGGATCAGATTGCTAAACTTCCTGGTCTACCTTATTTGTAATACAAACGATGTGCCAAAAACAGGTTTTAATCTGCCATCATATATCATGCACACATGAAGATTGAGTGTGTAACTGATTACCTGGAATTTGGAATATGTAATCCGAGCACAAACATTTTTAACTGCTATCTAGACACACTTTAAAATGATATAAATCAACCACAGTTACTTTTTAAAGAGCACCTATGAAGAAAATATTTTTTTGTGAGCTGCTGAACAGAACTGTGTGTAGATAAAAGGTGTCCACAGTCATAATGGGGTGAAATAAATGCATTAAGTCTCTTTTTAAAAAAATTTTTTTAAAATTTTGAGGCCCTCAGCAGCAAGACGTAGGGGTGTGGTTTTCCCGCCCACCTAATTGATTGACAGTCATGTTTAACATGTCTCAGTAGTAATGCGTATAATCAAGTTGATGCGTTAAATCAGGTTTATTTTGTACATTAACATAACGTATATCCATACAGCAGTGGATATTAACGTGTATCCTGTCACATTTGCTGTGCAAAAACATTGCCTAATCTCACGAGGCAAAGTAAATATTTTACATTTTGTCAGTTTAGTGGCTAATTCGTACGAAAATGTATGATTTTAAAAAGAAGGCGCGGCACCCAACCCAACCCCACCAGTCATTGGGTGATGAGCAAATCGTACTAAATTGTGCGAATTAGAGCGTACAAATTCATACGAATTAGCCACTAAATCTAAAAGTTACGAAATACCGTGACATTGCGTTGGCAAAAACAGTGCAAAAATAAATGCGCACACTTTGTGTTCATGTCTGTATGTGTGTATGCGTGAACTTTGTAACGACATTGTGTGTGACTCATCGTTGCAGAAAGGCTTAAATTAACTCCACAACAAATGCATTAAATAATCATTGGGAAAGTTCTTACTGTAGCATTTCTCACAAACATTACGCGACATCTGCTTCCTTCATGTCTGTCATTGTGCTGTTTAGTTGAGTTGGAGATTGAGGCAATCTCTTACAGGCACGTGGGAACGGTGGGTGTGGAGAAATGGCATTAAAGGCACAGGCAACAAAAACAGCTACAGTTATCTGATGTGTGTTTTGAGCTGAAACTTCACAGACACATTCTGGAGACACAAAAGCCTTATAATAAATCTTAAAAAAGGGGTTAAAATTTGTGTCTTTTAATGAGATGATAACAAAGTATTCACAAAATTGTAGGAAACTTTTAGAATTATTGGATTCTGCCACTTTTATTAGTTTTTCTTCGGCTTAGTCCCTTTGTTCATCAGGGGTCGCCACAGCAGAATGAACCGCTACTTATCCATAATATGTTTAACGCAGCGGATGCCCTTCCAGCTGTTAACCAGTGCTGGGAAACACCCATACACTATGGCCAATTTAATTTTCACCTATAGTGCATGTCTTTGGACTGTGGGGGAAACCGGAGCACTCGGATGAAACCCATGCGAACACAGGGTGATCATGCAAACTTCATACAGAAATGCTGGCCCAGCTGGACTAGCAACTATTTACTTTTTAAGTTTCCAAACTTTTTACCTAAAAAATTAAGTGTAACATTAAATAGTTGCTTTTTAATTGATTACACGATTTTAAAGTATTCACATAATCGTAGAAAATAATTTGCCTAAATCAGTTTTTTTCTTT
>NC_141032.1:36850000-36987500 GCF_052040795.2 Danio rerio
AGATTAATAAAGGGACAAAGCCGAAAAGAAAATTAATGAAACTGTAATTAAATTAAATTGTACATTAATCCATTAATATGGCAAACTTTTTAGCAATTAATTTTGTATTAAACTGTCTATAGGGAGATACAATTGCTTTAACGTTTGACGGCTATACCTATTTAAAACTAAGAAAACCATGATTTAAATCATATGAATGAATAATGTTTCACAAAAACAGATTAGACCGCATGAGAAATTTTCTGAAAATTAAAAAAATTACTTTTATTCCAAAAAAATTGGTTTTATACTGAAGTAATGATCACATATGGCTGATCTTACTCAGATTAAAGGAGGATCTAACCGAGTATATGTAGTATATGAATATCATCACTAGCATCACTGAATGGAGGAATAAGTCGTTGCAACTCTCCCCTACTCAAACTTTAGACTGCATGGTGTGTCTCTGGAGATGAACTATCTGGACTGTGTTACTGTAAACTGATCGATGTCCAGAGAGTTTGATTATTCATGTCTGAAAGCTCCGGGTCGTTTACATCAATGATTATCGAAAACAGTTTACCAAAGTTCAGTGAAGTCCTGTGAATTGATGCACTTTATAGTTAGCATACGTTTATATGACAGTGCATAAAGAAAGACATGAGCTCCAAAACACTAACGGTTATAGTTCGTTTAGTCCGTCATTGTTTATACAAACCTCGTGTTTTTCGGGTAAATCCGGTGCGGTTGTATTATGGGTCTCCGCAGACGGTAACGGGATCCGCCATTCGCACGGTAGACCTCCGGAGCGACACCGTCACTAAACCCGGAGCAGCGATGCGGAGAGCCATGGCGGAAGCGGAGGTCGGAGACGATGTGTTTGGAGAAGACCCTACAGTTAATGGTTCGAAAGCAACACACACACACGCACGTCTCTTTTATGGACATCCGTAGGATAGACTCTTGTTTTTTATCACATAAGAGGCTCGAGTCGAGTTAAATATGATTCGACTGGTAAATGATCAGATGTGATGTGGAGGAAATCATTGCTTTTCATGGACAGTTTTCTTACCCGTTGTTGTTGTTCCCCTTATGGCCATCAGAGGGCGTTAGTTCACATTTTTTATCAGACATGCTTAAAAACTAGCATTACAACTGTTAACCACTTTTGAGGAACTGATAATACAGTTGTTCATTGATTGATTGATTCATTCATTCATTCATTGACCCACTTACTACTTAACCAGGAAGTCCCATTGAGATACAATATTAAACCAATTGCAGTACTACAAGTTAAAATGGGGGAAATTTCTTAAGAAATGAGAAGAGTTCAGTTATCTGTGAGGTATTGGGTAAATTTGAAAGCTCATAATCAAGAACATCCAACTCTAGAAACATTAAAGCCATGTTAGAAAAAAGAGAGGAGGGAAAGTAAAAGTTTTGGAAGGACTGTAAAAAAAGCAGAAATGAAAGTGAGTCAATAAAATTTAACATTATATACAATTCAAATGATGGGTATAACAGTAGTATTTTATGGGTACCTGCGCATATTGGTGTTCAAGGAAAGGAAATTGCAGATAATAAAGCAAAACAAGCTGTTAAAAATAATAACATTAGTCCAAATGTAAGTATTGAGTGAAATTTACAATTTTAGCAGATGCTTTTATCCAAAGCGACTTACAAATGAGGACAAGGAAGCAATTTACACAACTATAAGAGCAACAATGAATAAGTGCTATAGGCAAGTTTTAGGATTGTAAAGTCTAAGAAGGAAAGAATTAGTTTTTTTTTTTTTTTGAGTAAAGTTAGTGGTTTATCCAGAGAGGCAATTGCAGATTATGAAGTGAAGTGGAGACTAAATAGTTGAGTTTTTAGTCATTTCTTGAAAACAGTGAGTGACTGCTCTGAGTGAATACTCGGAAATCAAGAGTATTATTTAAAAAAGAATGAAGGAAAGGTGGCAACAACAAAGGGATAATGAGAAAAGGGGCTGGTGGTTTTACAGAATTCAAAAGAAAGTAGGAGAAATGAGAAGTGTTGGAAAAACAGAAGAGAGGAGATAATATCTAGAGTGAGATTTGGACTCACAAAATTAAATAGAACACTATTTAATTTAAATAGTACACTTTTGGTACAGTAAAATGTGAGTTTTGTGAACAAAGAAGAGACAGTTGAACATGTTATGGTACACTGCACGAATGTTTTATCACACTGCATGAATTATGAAGATGAAAGGGGGACTCTTAGTAAGAATTGAGAAGAGATAATAGTTCAATTCAAATTCAATGACATTTTACAAAATTCATTCATTTTCTTTTCGGCCTAGTCCTTTTATTAATCTGGGGTTGCCACAGCGAAATGGACCATCAAGTCGTAATGATCCACACTCCATACCAGTTGGTCACGAAAATGGACAATTTCATTGTTTGTCAACCGCCAACAAAATTAAAAGAAGAAGAAATACAATAATCCTTCTAACAGTCCTGGTAAAGTTTGCAGCAGAGGACAAAGTTACAAAGAAATATACATCATCAACACACGACACAATGAACAAACACAATATAAAAATAGTACAAAACCTAGTCAGTAATTAAAACATTTGTAACAAACATGTTTTAAATTGGCCAAAAGAGGCATTAAGGAAATTCAAACACTTTCTGTTTTTCAAATAAATACTGTTAAAAAATTATATATATATATATATATATATATATATATATATATATATATATATATATATATATATATATATATATATATATATATATATATATATATATATATATATATATACATTTAGTAACTCAGCACTGATAAAAAGTTTAGATTTCATTTTCCACATTTTTTATTTTCACTCAATATAAATATTGTTTTAAAGAATGTGTCCAAACTTTAGTTAGTGTTAATATATCCAATGCAAAATGTTTGTTACATGTTGTTGCAATAGGAAATGTAGACCTGCCTACTTTTATACGCTGCTAAAAATACATTGTATACATATGTTTTCCTCCAACAGAACTACAGAAAATAGCTGCTGAAATGTTTGGCATGAAAGCGGCTTTATATGTGCCCTCAGGAACGATGAGTAACCTGATTGCAGGTGAGACTGCAGGATTCTGCCCAAGGCTATTAATAAAACTTGTTTACAGTTGTCACTTGGTAAAAGCTTGGAGGGAAAATGGACACATATAATGCTATTTTGCAGTGAATGTGGTCTGTGTCACAGCCCGAGAGCCGCCTCTGGCCATTAAAATCTGATATTTGAAAAATGATGTTGATTTGTGCTCAAGCTCACAGAAATAGCTCGCCGTTCATGGAATTTGGTTCTTGTTTGTGACCAGAAGTTGCAGTAATGTATAGCAGAAGCGTTCATGCCAGCACATATGTTGCACTCATATTTGTCCTCCTCTTTTTTCTGTCTCAGTTATGGTCCACTGCAGGGAGAGGGGTGATGAGATGATAGCTGGTGATCTTTCTCATATTCATATTTATGAGCAGGGAGGAAGTGCACAGGTATGGACAAATCTGTCGACTAAGGGGTTTATTTTTAATTTAGGCTAATATGTTTGTCTGTTACTGTATTTATTATCAAAATAATCAAAGATGAATTCATTTGAAATTAATGCACAGCATGATTTATGCAGAACATTTTGTTTTAAAATATTAAAATGCCATTTCCATCAGAGAGTTCAATTAAAAAAGGAAGAATAACTAGAGCTGTGGTGGACATCCTTAGATTAGATTAGATTCAACTTGATTGTCATTACACATAAGTACAAGGCAACAAAATGCAGTTTAAGTCTAACCAGGAGTGCATTAGCAGCAAGTGCAGGTATATAGGTAAGTTATAAAGTGCAGTTATAGAAAATCTATGGGTTATATTTACAAATGGATGTACTATAAACACTATATACAGGTTGTATAACTATAAACAGAGATTTACTATAGATCAGGGGTGTCAAACTCAATTCCTGGAGGGCTGCAGCCCTACACAATTGCTCCAACACACTTAAGCTGCGGTCACACCAGAGTTTGAGCATGCGATATTCTGTCTTACGGCGCTGCGAAAAGGGGCGGGATTAAACAAGCTTATTAGACATTTTAAAAAGCGAGCGATTGCTCCATGTTTTAAATTTCTGTCCAGAGAGGTCATGTTTTAATCCTCGATTGGTCTCACGCAGTCAAGTGATGTGATTTTCACCGCAGAAACCTGCGAAACTTGACGCATGACCCTGCGTTTCCGGTCTGAAGCATTCGTATGCGGATGAATAGAAGTCTATCCGGGATCAGGCCATATCCTGAGCTGCTGCTGCGCTGATGGTCATGGGAAGTGGAGAACATGAGACTGATTCCAGCGACGCTCCAGGGACATACGAGTCTTCGCTGAGGCCATCTTCCAGCCCACCGCGGTGACTGAAGCTCTGCACAAGACTTTTGGCCAGCGGAGAAATTAAATTTTGCCGAACTGAGTCTGGTTCCCTCAAGGTTTTTTTTCTTCACTCCCATCAGGTGAAGTTTTTTTTCCCTCTCCGCTGTCGCCACTGGCTCGCATGGTTCAGGATTGGTAGAGCTACGCATCGATGAATTTGCTCTTCAGTGTTTGAACTCTCAGTAATTATTAAATCACACTGATCTGAGCTAAACTGAACTAAACTGAACTTAATCACTAAAAACTGAACCACACTGTTCCAGTTACTATGACCATTTATGTGAAGCTGCTTTGACACAATCTACATTGTAAAAGCGCTATACAAATAAAGCTGTATTGAATTGAATTGAATTATGGGAGGAAAAGCCCAGTGTGACCACAGCTTTACCTGTAGGTTTCAAACAAGCCTGAAGGGCTCAATTAGTTTGATCAGGTGTGTTTACTTAGGGTTGGAACTAAACTGTGCCGGGGTGCGGCCCTACAGAAATTTAGTTAGACATCCCTGCTATAGATTAATATATGTACAGTTTGCTATTAGTAATCAGACGTATGCAGATAGATATGAACATAGTTACAAATGTGTATGTACAGTGGATATGTACAGTTGTACAATCTTGTATTTGTTCAATTACATGTATTTGGTCTTTGATTCATCTACACCAGGGATGTCCAAACTCGCTCCTGGAGGGCCAGTGTCCTGCATATTTTAGTTCCAACCCCAATTGAACACAACTGAACCAGCTAATCAAGCTCTTTCTAGGTATACTAGAAACTTCCAGGGAGGCATGTTGAAGGAAGTTGGAGCTAAACTATGCAAAACACCGGCCCTCCAGGACCGAGTTTGGACACCCCTGATCTACACTATCATTCAAAATACTCAGAGTCAGAAAGATATTTTTAATGTTTTTTTTTCAAGAGATCTCTAATGTTTGCAATGTAATTGTGAAATATTATAATTTCATAATATATTTATATTATTTATGTAGTTAAAATATTTTATGTATGATTTATTACTCTGATAGTAAAACTGATTTTAGCACTGATTACTTCAGTCTTACTTTTGACCAAATGTAGATTATTGGTTGGTTATTTTGTAAAATATACAAATAAAATTACTTAAGAGATAAGAGAAAGAAGACACACTTAATTCTTTTCTATCGATGAAATGAACATTACTATTTTCTAAAATTGTAACTTGGGCATTGAGAAGTATAAAATAGAACATTTTAAATAAAAATGTCTTTTCAAATAAAGAAATGTTTTATTTGTTGACCTGTGTCAAGTCACGATTAACTTTTAATGTATTAAAGGGGTATTAAAGTTAATATTTTAATGTGTATTATTTTTAGGCTATGGGAGTTTGGCCAACAAATAAGTTTGGGAATTCCAGTATTAGATGAAAAAATATTAATAAACATAAAAAGCCTTCCATGTTTGTTTGAAATATTGATAAACACCACAATAAATGATGATGAACTCCATATATTTCACTCTATATCAACTGTAATGCATATTAATTCATGATACAGAATCATGCAATCAATATCACAGCAAATATAATCTAACTGAGTATTACAAAATGTAATGACCAGTACTTAATTTTGAGAATATATAAACAAAAAAATTATCAGACCACTTAAAAATCTTGGTTTTTATGTATTTAGAGCATTTTTCCCCTCACAGGAATTTATTTTCCTTTGTCATGATTAGATAATCAGATGTTATACCACATATTGATATCTTAATTCTAATGAACATTAAAACATTGGTATTTTGTTGATTAAAAATGAATATAAGCACCTGAAAAAAGGGCAGTATTTTAATAATAATAATAATAATAATAATAATAATTCCTTACATTTATATTGACTTTATTCTAAAATGCGGAAGTGCGCCTGTTTTAGCGATTGTCTTAGAACTTCCGTTTCAGTCGCCTATGGGAGAAATGACAAGGAATAATAAACGGCAAAAAACGGTCAAACTACTTGCTCTACAAACAAATGTTTGCATGACTATACAGACCAAGTAGAATAATATAACAAGCAAATATCAGTTTGCAACATCAAACAGCGAAACGAGCAGTTTTTAATGTCTAAAAATTAATGGAAGTGAATGAGACCGGAAGTCTCGTGCCAAAAAGATTCAAATGGCAGCGCCCGCTCGTCTGCGGAGAATAAGGTCAATAGTGCTTTTTTGGAAACTCAAAGCGCTTTACACAGTGGGGGTGATCTCCTCATCCACCACCAGTGTGCAGCATCCACCTGGATCACGCTACAGCAGCCATATTGCGCCAGACCACAAATCAGCTGATTGGTGGAGAGGAGACGGAGTGATGAAGCCAATTAAGATATGGCCAGTGGGCAAATTTGGCCAGGATGCTGGGTTTAAACCACTACCTTTTTTCAAAGGCCATCCTGGGATTTTTAATGACCAGAGAGTCTGAGCTCAGTTTAATGCTCACTGAGCATTATAGAGTTTTTATTAATATACTGGGGCATTAGGACCCACACAGACTTCAGGATGAACGCCCCCTGCTGGCCTCACTAACACCACTTCCGACAGCGACCTAGCTTTCCCACGTGGATATCAGGTACTGATCGGGCACAGCCCTGCTTAGCTTCAATGGGCGACCATGTGAGATTTGCAGAGAGCTAGCTGTCGGCTTAGCTGCCTGTGCAAAACAAAAATTCTATTTTTTTTTTTTTTTTTCGAATTTGGTGGAAACTTTACAGTTTCCAGAATAAAACAAATGATTATTTCCTCAGACAGAGAAACATTCAAGTGATCTAAGGTCTGAAACCTCCATTTTACAAAAACATTTTCTTTACTTTTATTTCATATTGTCGGCTTTACAGGGTTAAATGAACAAGTTAGATCTGAAAGCAGTGTTTTCAAAAAGTCCAAAAGTGCTCATAGCTGAAGAAACACCCATATGCCACATTATGGGTAGGCTGAAGTAAATGTGCTTTTGTGTTTGCTTATAGCTCGCAGGCGTCCATTCTGCAACACTCCGTACCCTCGGCGATGGCACCTTTGACCTGGACCAGCTGATCTCCAAGATCCGCCATGGTTACCCTGACCCACACTACCCACGCTCACGCCTGGTGTGTGTTGAAAACACACACAATATCCAGGGAGGCCGCGTCCTCCCACTCGCCTTCCTGCAGGAGGTTAGATATTACTTAAACACTAGTTCATTAAATGTGGGAGACAGTCAGAGAATATGTTGAGGCAGTCAGGTACCTTGGGCTAAACTCTGAACAATAAGACACAATCCCTCCACTTAAACTGCCTAGTGATGTTCATTTACTAAGTGAGCGATTAAACATACTTCAGTTTGGGTTGCAACATGAACAGGTTTTGTGCATTTCTGCACTCCTGCTTTAAAGTGTCACGAAACACCAAAACACATTTTTTGAGCTGTTGACAGTCGTATATGTGTCCCACACTGCTAAAAACACTATTAGGACACCTATATTTCACTAAAAAGTGTAAATTGGTTGTTTTTGCGTTATTTCAAGCAAATTTGTACTTCCTGTTTGAAACAAATTTTTGAAGCTGCGTCACGGTCATGACATAATAGCGTGTATTCCAGCGTGCAGACTGGGCGTCTGTGCCTGAGTGAGTCCTATTACGTCTTACAGTGTAATACATTAATGCATGAGTAAGGCTTGGTTCAAACCAATCAGCGCGCTCTATTGTGGAACTTCATTAATATTCATTAGTGTCACCGTGTTTACGCCACAAAGACACCACGTTGTGTTGGCAAAACAAGCGTGAAGTGTTGCTTTTATAGTTTGCTGCCGTTAAGTTTCGTTTTCATTTTCTCTCTGTGAGAGCTCTGAACACAATCTCATGGCAGATCAGAACAAATTATTTGTACATTTTTCACATAATCTGTTTACTCATGCATACATTATAACATAGATACTAGTACTTAACCATCACCTAAAGGTACTTATTTATTAGCCACTGTTATACTTTGTAGATAATAACAATTACCTTGAACCTACTTGCACCAGACATTTTCTTACAATCACTCCATATCTATTGAAAAACATGCATTTCTGAGTGTGCCTCACATGGGTGAGTGGGCTTTACAAACCACCTGTAGGAACACTCTTCTAGAATAGAAAAAATCTCTGAATCACAGTCCCTCCCCTGCCGTCTAGAGCCACGCCTCCTGAAACACGAGCATCCCAAAAGAACCCTCTCTCATGTGTTAAAAGTGACTAGTGCTTGTCCGGCGGCGTGCAAGCCAAACTGACATTCTATTTTAGAGCAAATATTTAAAGTTGCATGGTAAACAATATAGGGAGAGACTAGGCGGAATAGCAGTTTTTACTTGCGTTTTGTTGTTAAAATAATTAAAAACTACATCATCTATGCTGTAAAAGGTCCCTTATGAAACTAAAAATAGTTTTATCAATCTTTCATCGAAAGATTTTAGTAGCTGAACAACACTTCTGTGAAGATTTAACCCATTTGTAACAACATCTAACGTTACATCATTTTTTTGAGTGAAGGTAAATCGCATCATAATGAACAACCTCGAGACATGGGCAATTTATAATTGAAGCAAACTGTTTGGAAGCATTAAAAGTGTCCAATAAGATGTCTGAAATCTTTACATGTAATGACCCAGAGACTATTTAAATGCATGTCACTGATAAGAAGAAGATGGATGTTTAATGTATGATGACCGAAATGGCTTTAAACACCCAGCAGGCACAAGACGTCAACATGACATCAGATTGACGTTGCACCCCAGCGTTGTGGGACGTTGCATTTTGTTTAGAAAAGAAAATCGGGTTGACATCAGAACCTAACGTCAATGTCCAACGTCCAACCTAAAATCAACCTAAAATCAACCAAATATCAACGTCTAAAAAAGTGAAAACGCGTTTACATTTTACCGGAACAGGAACTACATATTTGGTGATGTACCGTATCGACGTCAATGCAATTAAACAAAAGATCCGAACCCAATTTGATTCATTTATTCGACTCTGAGTTGATTATTTCACTAACGAATCAATAGTTTTAAATGAGGTGCTTTTTTAGATTTTAAACCTCAGCTGGATGTTTCCATTAACTTAGAGCTGTGTTACACACTGCATGGAAGCTCACTTTCAAAAATACATAATAGGGGCTCTGTCATGTACAGTACACAATAATTAAGACCACCTTGTATAATAAAATAATAACAGTAGCATGGAATAGGTACTGACATGTTGTATAGATTAAATATTAAAACAGATTGCCATAGGTATGTTTCTTGTCTATGACACTGTATAATTGCTTAATCTGATACATTGAGGAAAAAATACATTATAGTCTAAACCTCTGACAAACTTTTATTTTACCAAAACAGAAAATATTCATGCTCCCTTCGTGTTAATTTAATTTTAAAAGTGGTATAAGATGTAAAAAGTTTTGGACATACATGAACTAATATCTATAACTGTTGTTTTTTGTTGCTGAAAGCTTCGCTCTGTGGCTGATCAGTTTGGTCTGGCGGTGCATATGGATGGAGCGAGGGTGATGAACGCAGCTGTAGCTCTGGGTGTTCAGCCCTCTGCTATACTACAGCACTGTCATTCTGTCAGTGTGTGTCTGTCTAAGGTAAGCTCTTGTATTCTTGGAAAATGAAATGGAAAATATATTTTGATTTGTTTACCTTAGTGTCAAGTCTCCATCTGAGATCTGTGAACATGCAAATGTGTTGTTGAAGTACACATGAAATCAAAACTAACCCTATTGATATTGTTAGCTCACATTGCTAGTTTTGTAATGAACAATTAATCTGTACCTGTCATTAAAAAAATTTCCTTGTAATCTGAAAATGCACTTCCTGTTTGTTTTCAGTTAAATTCAGTTCAGATCACGTCTGTCTGAGGTATTGGGCGTAGGCTAATATACTTAACCACACCCCTCCAACTGTCAGTTTGACAACAACCAGAAATGGTGAGGAGAAGGTGTCTGTTAGAATAGTCAAACAATTTTCCCAATCTTTCTGAATGAATTGCCTACTGTACTGCCTCCAATCAGCTCCCAGTAGAAAAAAACATGCCACGCTCACTGTTTTCTCATGTAATATTTCGTTTCTCTAGGAACTGTGTCACAAAATGGGGAAAAAACAGTCCTAGCTTCCAGTTCATGTGTTTTTTTAATCGGCAAATTAACTGAAAAGGTTAGGGGTATTAAAGAAAGTATTTGTATGTGTTATTTTTAGGTTTCAGGGATGAAACTGTACTTGCTCTCTAAAGAGTTCACTTTATTATATTGTATTTTATTTTTTCTGTTACAGTATTGCTATTTTTAGATATTTACCAATGAATAGACCACTTTTCTAGGAGAATATGACTGAGGCCTTGTATCCACCTGGTAAGAACACCACTTGTGGTCAGAAATCATTTAGAAACTTCTGTTATATCATCCTTGACTGCATCACTATCACAGGAGCGCTCAGTGTGACACTAGAGCATGACTAATTGAACACCGGCTTATGAGTGAGCAGAGGAGCAGGCGATTAAAAAGGATGTGGATGGCAACGGGTTTGCTCACAATTTTTCCTGTTGGGATAATAGTGAAATATGAATACTAGGACTGAACTGTATATCGTTTGAGCATCGATATCACAATGTGAATATCCGCAATAGTCACATCACAGGATTAGAATGTGTTTTTTACGATCAAAAGATAAAGATATTATTAAATATTATTTTTATATTAGGCGACGCAGTGGCGCAGTGTGTAGCACGTTCGCCTCAAAGCAAGAAGGTCGCTGGTTCGATCCTTGGCTCAGCTGGCGTTTCTGTGTGGAGTTTGCATGTTCTCCCTGCATTCGCGTGGGTTTCCTCCGGGTACTCCGGTTTCCCCCACAGTCCAAAGACATGCGGTACAGGTGAATTGGGTAGGCTAAATTGTCCGTAGTGTATGAGTGTGTGTGTGTGTGTGTGTGTATGTGTGGATGTTTCCCAGAGATGGGTTGTGGCTGGAAGGGCATCCGCTGCGTAAAAACTTGCTGGATAAGTTGGCAGTTCATTCTGCTGTGGCTACCCCAGATTAATAAAGGGACTAAGCTGACAAGAAAATTAATGTATGAATGAATTTTTATATTACTGAATAAAATTATTATTTACTTCTCCAGAATTCTTCTTCTTATTATTATTATTATTATTATTATTATTATCTTATTATCTTATTACTATCTTATTATTTTTACTTCTCCAGAAGAAAAAATATTATCAGACATACTGTGAAAATTTCCTTGCTCTGGTAAAAATTATTTGGGAAATATTTAGAAAAAGAAAAAAATCAAAGGGGGGCTAATAATTCTGACTTTCAATTGCATATACACACATAAATAAAAGAGAAATTGTCGCTAAAACACATCGCTAAAAGAGGCTTCTTTCAAAAGCTTAAAAACTCTTGCAATTTTCTTTATCCACTTGTCTTAAATAATTTACAGAAATGGCTAGTCTATATTTCAGCACAATGTAGCTAGAATGTTTTACTGTTGCTGCCGGTGGACCAATAAAATCTTTATGTGAGAAGGAGAAGAACATTTGTAAAATGAATCTGCATAGCAAATGCAGCCACAAATTTAAACGGAGCTATAAGATTATTTTCCTAATAGAAAAAAGTATATACTGTTAGAAACCAATAGCAGTTTTCAGGCTATGGCTATATTGTCGAGTTATTTCAGTAATTTTGAACAAAACATCTCCAGGCAGTGATAGACCATCTGTGGAGTTATTTCACCAAAAACCAAGAGAAATCAGTAAGTGAGAGGCACTGAAAATGACCTTGTTAAAGCCAGTGCTTTATAACCTGCGCCCTGAAGGCATCTCACACCTCCAACAACCGAGGCTTATTTTTTATTCTCTTCATCAAAGTGTGATGGTACTTTCCTCTGATAATCATGTGGTATCATCGAGGATTTAAAATGTCCTTCCTCATTACTCCTCACAGATCGCGTGTATGTTAAAATCTGAGCTGCGAAGTCGATTTGAAGAGACCCTGAAGTAAAACTAATCACTCTCGACTCTCAAACAAATCCTTTGAGTAGATGTCAACAAGCGTATTTGCATTTTAATTACAGAACATGTTTGCATGTATCAGGAAACGGCTACTCTCTTGTACTGAATTTTCCCTCCTGCTG
This sequence comes from Danio rerio, assembly GCF_052040795.2. NCBI lineage: Eukaryota > Metazoa > Chordata > Actinopteri > Cypriniformes > Danionidae > Danio > Danio rerio. The sequence goes on from NC_141032.1 coordinate 36,862,576, forward strand.
TAAAGACATTAAATGTAATTGAGGCTTCAGAGACAAAGATCAGAAATATGAAAGTCAATTGTTTCTGTCTGCCCTGACTACCTAAGCAGAAAGCAAACATCTGCATTCCAGGTGCCAGTTAAATATAACAGCTGTTAGATTATACCATCGCGATGCATTTATACTTGAGTGATTATAATAGGGAGATTACTTTTAAAGCTGTCATTTATTTTGTGTAGTTTAAATCACTTTTATTTATACTTGCTTGTATGAATGAAGGAATCTTGTGTTCACATAGAACGTGTTTATTTTCCATTGAGTAGGTGAAATAGAAGCCAATATAACTAGCCATATATTACTTTATATCATACTATCAATATTTCATAGTAACTTAATTATCAACAGCCCTAAAATAACATTGTAAAAGCTACTACTATCAAATGTTTTTATATATATATATATATATATATATATATATATATATATATATATATATATATATATGTGTGTGTGTGTGTGTGTGTGTGTGTGTGTGTGTGTGTGTGTGTGTGTGTGTGTGTGTGTATGTACACACAAACACACACACACAGTTGAAGTCAGAATTATTCGCCCCCCTTAGATTTTTTTTCTGTTTTTTAAATATTTCCCAAATTATGTTTATACAGAATAAAATATAAATAAAAGAATTAATAAATTAAAAGCAGTTTTTCATTTTTAAACACCATTTTAAGAACAAAATTATTAGCCCCTTAAGGCTATTTTTTTTCCAATAGTCTACAGAACAATAACTTGCCTAATTACCCTAACCTGCCTAGTTTATATATATATATATATATATATATATATATATATATATATATATATATATATATATATTTTTTTTTTTTTTTTTTTTTTTTTTTTACAGATGAATACATTTTCATTTATAAACAAAATACAAATGTTTTATATGTGAAATAATAATGGAGTAATAATATTAATAATGTTAAATAATTAAAGACATTGATATAACTAAAATCAGATATTAATAAAAATAGTTTTTGGGCAACTTAAAAAGTGAAATCAACCTATCCTATTCTATAAAAATATGTATTAAGTGACAAGCACATAGAAATATCTAAAATGTTAAAGCTTTTGCTTTGCAAACACTTCACTCCAGTATTGTTGTTGATAAATTAATAAAAACAGGTTTCATTAACTGAAACAACATATACATATTATATAACAGTAAACTAAAGTAGTTCAAGTTCAAGTACTAAAACTGCTAAAACTAAAACCCTACAATAAACAGCCGATTTCACCTTACTTCCCTTAATTTAGCTTTTGACATACCCCCCCATCCACCCCATCTCCCCCTTTTCCTCTTATACAGGGGGTGCTCTCAAAAACTACCTGATTCATCGAGATTTATCGTCTCTCAAAAGATTATTAATTTGCTAATGAATGTTATTTAAAATTAGGTGTACAAGCATAAAAAATTAATCACATAACATAAACTTTAACATAATCTAACGTAAAATTTTAAACAGGCAGGTAAAGTCACTAAAAAAACAATTTGCATTTGCATCCTAAATGAGTGCTTTTTAATAAATATATTAAATAGGGTAAAAAAAAAATACTTTAAACTTTAGTTGAGCGAAAATGCCTAAAATATCTTTAAAAGTCACACTTCTAATTTCCCATTTGGTGTTGTGCTAATGTTTTTTTTTATTTTTTTGCCTGATTTTTTGCGCCATTATTTCATTGCTCTGGATTGTTAGGCTGCTGTCATTTTTATAAAAGTGTAAATTCATTAATTTAAAACGTTGCCTTCTAACGGGTTGAGTTAGACTTAAACCAAGAATTTTCTTGCGATAGATACTCCACAGCGATTGACATTTTGATAACTCGGTGTGTAGGCTATTTGATTTGGTCGGATGTTGTTTCAGTTATGATAAAGACACAAGACATGTCACCCGTATCCTTTTGAATGGGGAAAAGTGTAACGGCCAACATGGCGAATAAACTCTGCCTTCTAGTACAGGAGCCAATCATCGATTGCTATATAGTGAATGAAGCCCCGCCTTCTAGAAGAGGAGCCAATCATCGATCACGATTGCGCAGACACATGGCCCAGACAGAGTCCATTCTGCATGATTCTACCTATCCTGGCTTCTCTAAATGCACATAAATAACTGATACTGTTTGGATTTTACTCTTTGTTTTGTTGAATTTTACTGGACTATTCTTGCGGTAGCTGAAATAGAAACTGTGCTGGTAAATAAGGGACTTTTTCCTGGCAAAAACAGGACATCTTGTCACTTACCGGGGTCTAAACAGGGCTATTCAAAACTGAGCTAAAGCAGCTCCGAGCCATAGTTTAGCGGCATCACTGGTTTTGAACAGCAGCAAGCTGAAAGGAATACTCCATGTGAAAGAATAACACAAAGAGACGTTTCCCACGTCATAGCGCAAATAATTTCATCAGGCAATCAAGGGCCCCCTCCTTCCGTGGGCCCTGAGACTTGAGTCCTGGGCTCAATTATCTCCAAGCTCAGGGTTCTCTCCCACATGCCAGACCTACAATTAGTATCAGCAATCTAAGTGTGAACTCTTGAAATATAAAATAAACAAAATAATTATATCTGAATTATATCTGTATATATAAGCTGTAATTAATATTATATATGTGTACTGGGCTTTTTTTTTTTTTTTTTTTTTTTTTTGCTTCACCCAATCAATTAAATTTTATGCCCAGAGCTGGAAATCTCAAACAATGCAGAGACTTATTTGCTGTGTCTGCACTTTGGCAGGGACTCGGGGCACCTGTGGGCTCCATGCTAGGAGGGTCAAAAGATTTCATACAGAGAGCGGTGCGTGTCCGCAAGGTGCTTGGCGGTGGAATGCGCCAGTTGGGTATCTTGGCAGCAGCTGGTAAGATCGCCCTGTCAGATATGATTGGAAGACTGGAGGAGGACCACAGGAACGCCAGACACTTTGCTCAAGGTGACAAAACCACAGAAGCTTTCTCTGAAATCTCAGCACGACACTGAATATAATGCATCTCTATATTAGTCTGTGCTGCAACAGCTTTCCTGAGGTATTCTTAGACCACATTGATTATAAAAGAAGAAAAAGAAGCAGAGTTGATGTCAAAAATGTTCGCAGAATAACTTAGTTAACACAACCACTTTGTTAGTCATCTAATTATACTCGTTTTCAATGGAAAATAATGCTTGATAAATCAAAAGCTGAAAGCATAAAAGACAACTCAGTCAAAACTGAAGCGGTTCAGATCAGTCTAATTCAATGAAGTAGTCCAGTCAAATATAAAATTCATCAATTTGCCTGTCTTATTCTTAGAAACCTATTTAAAGTACTTTATTCTAGCGGAAACAAAAGGTGAATTTTTCTGCTCTTTAAAAAATATTCCAGATGAGAGCTGTCAAGCCCTGAAGAGCAAAAAAAGATCATTTTAATGATTCTGTTGACAAATGGGACTGATCCGGTCATTGAGTTCAGCTCAGCGAATGGGAAAGTTACCTGAATGGAAATTATATAAGCGAATAATGACTTAAATGATGTTCTTCACAAAGCGATTGTGTGGCTCCAGAACACTTGGAATATAGTACGAGTGTAACAATACACAGATATAAATTGATACTATTAGATAAGATACAATTTATTGAGGCAACACAAAAATATAATTGTTACTTTTCCCCCTTCTGTTCTGGCAATGGTTTTTGGTGCTGGTCAGAGTGTTTCAAAAACTGCTGATCTACTGGGATTTTCAAAAACAATCATCTTCTACCAATTCTTGAGGATGGTTTGAAAAAATAGAGGGAAAATATCTGTTGAGCAGCAGCTCTGTTGCCAAAACAAGGACAATGACAAGATTAGTACCTTTTCTTTTTTTCAAATTACCCCTGAATACAACTGAGGTTTGATGGAGAGCAGCTCTAAACAGACAAACACCAAACCTTGAAGCAGATGAGCTACAAAAGCAGAAGAAGAACACACCGGTACCACAACAGAGTCTTCAATTCAGACTCAGACAAAAATTGCACACTAGCATTTCCAGTAAAGCTCTATATTGAGCCCAGATACATTCTGTTTCCACTGATCATTCTTAAGATGTTTCAGCAGTTTAATTGGAGTTCACTTGTGGTAAATGCAGTTGATTGGACATGATTTTAAAAGGCAAACAGCTGTCTATGTAAGGTCCCAGGGTTGACACTGCATGTCAAAGCACAAACCAATCAGAAAGACAAAGGAATTTTCTGTAGACCTCTGAGACAGGATTGTCTCGAGGCACAAGGCTGGGGAAGGTTACAGAAAAATTTCTGCTGTTCTGAAAGTTCCAATGAGCACAGTGGCCTCCATCATCCGTAAGTGGAAGATGTTTGGAACCACCAGGACTGATCAGGGGAGATAGGCCTTAGTCAGGGAGATGATCAATAACCCAGTGGTTGCTCTGTCTAAACTCTAGCATTCTTTTGTGGAGAGAGAAGAACCTTACAGAAGAACAACCATCTGTGCAGCAATGCACCAATCAGGCCTGTATGGCAGAGTGGGCAGACGGAAGCCACTCCCTGCCTGGAATTTGCCAAAAGGCATCTGAAGGACTCTCAGACCATAAGAAACTAAATTCTCTGGTCTGATGAGACCAAAATTGAACTCTTTGGAGTGAATGCCAGGGTTTAAAGAAAACCAGGCAGCGCTCATCATCAGGCTAATAATATCCCTACAGTAAAGCATGGTGGTGGCAACATCATGTTGTGGAGATGTTTTTTTTTTCAGCAGCAAGAACTGGAAGACTAGTCAGGATAGAGGGGAAAAATGAATGCAGCAATGTACAGAGACATCCTGAATGAAAACCTGCTTCAGAGTGCTCTTGACCTCAGACTGGGGCGACGTTTCATCTTCCAGCAGGACATGAACAAAGCAAACCGCCAAAATATCAATGGAGTGGCTTCACAACAACTCTGTGAATGTCCTTGAGTGGCCCAGCCAGAGCCCTGACCTAAATCCTATTGAACATGTCTGGAGAGATCTGAAAATGGCTGGACACTGTCGCCTCCTATCAAACCTGATAGAGCTTGAGAGGTACTGCTAAGAGGAATGGGCAAAAATTTCCAAAGAAAGGTGTGCAAAGCTTGTGGCATCATATTCAAAAAGACTTGAGGCTGTAATTGCTGCCAAAGGTGCATCAACAAAGTATTGAGCAAAGGCTGTAAATACTGATGTACGTGTGATTTTTCAGCTTTTTTATTTTGTAACAAATTTGCAACAATTTCCAAAAAAACTTTTTCACATTGTCATTATGGGGTATTGTGTGTAGAATTTTGAGGAAATCAATGAATTTAATGCATTTTGAAATAAAGCTGTAACATAAAAAAATATGGAAAAAGTGAAGCGCTATGAATACTTTCCGGATGCACTGTATACATTTAAAACCTAATAACAAAAGTTCCTAACACTTAAAGATCTCCGGGATTCAACAATATATAAGGGTGGTGTAAACATTTTCTCATACACATTGGGCCCTTAACATTGTTTACAAACATCTCTTTATGACCACAGTGGGTATTTGTCATGGCTACAACCCAGCAAAATAATTATATCGCAAAGCTTAAACTGAATTCTTGAACATGACAGTGTATTCTCTGCACTCAAATTGGCCTCAATAGTCGCCAAATCTCAATCCATTAGAGCACTTTATAGATCTGGTGTAATGGGTGATTTGCCTCATGGATGTGGAGCCAACAAATCTGCTAAAAAATTCCTGCACATTGTTCAAAAAAATAAAGATGGCTAAAGTGGGTTCAACCTCCTGCTAATAAGGTGTAGCCAATATATAGTAAAGTGGTGGTGAGTGTGTAATGTCACAATATATTGTTAAACTCCTATTTGATGTTTTCAGTCCCTTCGGCGCACTGAAAAGAGCCATTTATAATGTCATCATCATTTAAAATGTCTCTATGAAACGAGTCCAATTTAAATATTTCAAGAGTCTTATGTAACGTCTCTCATCTTCTCTCTTACAGCACTGTTAGAGAGTGACCCTGCACTGTATCAGGTTGATCTGAACACCGTTCAAACCAACATCGTGAGGTTTTCTCTGAGGGAGGGTCAGATGAGCCCGGTGGAGTTCTGTGAGAGGATGGCAGGCGTAGATGAGGAAGAAGTGAAGGCTTTGGGTCAAGGGGTACCTGTTCTGATGTTCCCCCATGTTGGGGACACAGTCAGGGCTGTGTGGCACCTGGGCATCAGTGAGGAAGACACTCAGCTGGCTATACTGAAGGCTCAGTTTGTGGCTCAACAGCACAAGCGGAGGTCCATCAGGGCAGCGTGAGAGAAGTCCTTTATCTGCTCTTTGTAAAACATTTGACTTTTTTGGCACTCACTTTGACTCACCCACTTAAGGGAAATAAATTATTCATCTAAAAAAACGTATTTCAGTCATTATTTACACACTCGAGTGTTGTTCCAATGCCATGAGCCCTTCCGTCTTTGTCAGAATAAAAAATATATAGTTTTTTAAATGTGCTCGCCTATATAAATACACTACCTGACAAAAATCTTGTTGTCATCCAGCTCACCAAATGATCATTATAAATTAATTTTCAAAGCTTATGCCACCCTCTACTTGTTATTTAAAATGAAAAAAATAATCAGACCCCTTTTGTCACTTATGTAACAACTCTACACAAGGTACTTACATACATATGTTCTGGGAATGTCCCCAAATTGCATTATTCTGGACTAAAATACGAGACTTTCTATCAGATCTAATGGAAACTCAGATCCAATGCGACCCATTGCTTTTTCTTATGCTGGACAATTCATCGCTCTCCTTACTCATCAATCAAAGAAGGATTTTGTCAGTTGTTCTGACTGCTGCTGCTGCTGCAAAAAAAAAAAAAACAATCCTGAAACCATGTCTGGTCTATCTGTTCCAACTGATCTATCCTGGAGGCTCTATCTACTGGACATTATTAGTCTGGAATAAACCACAGCTAAAATAAATGGTGCCAGTAAAAAAAACTGTGCAATTTTGGTCAAATATGAGAGACTGTATTATTTATGTTTCAATTCTGATTTTGTACTTATTATTACAATATTACTGTTTTAATTCTATTTTACATATTTTGTTGGGTGGATCTCTGGCTTTCTAGTCTGGCTTCTAGTTGATCATTTGGAAAAGTGGCAGAAGGTAGATTTTTCTGATGAATCATCTGTTGAACTTCATCCCAATCATCACAAATACTGCAGAAGACCTACTGGAACCTGCATGGACCCAAGATTTTCACAGAAATCAGTCAAGTTTGATGAAGGAAAAATCATGGTTTGGGGTTACATTTAGTATAGGGCGTGCAAGAGATCTGCAGAGTGGATGGCGAAATCAACAGCCTGAGGTATCAAGACATTTGTGCTGCCCATTACATTACAAAACACAGGAGAGGGCAAATTCTTCAGCAGGATAGAATAAATAAAAATAGCTGCAAAATTATGAAAAAACTGCTCCATATGAGCATTCAAGAAAAGAGAAGCAGTACATACAAAGCCACAATCCCTAAAATCACCCCCTAAAAGTGTGCACATAGTTTTAAATCCCTGCGGACATCAACTCTGGTGGTCAGATGACTGTGAATAGATAAACTTGAATTCAATTAAAAGTTCATTCAATTAAAGTCTTTCACATCATCATCAGTCCCCGTCACTACAGGTGTGCCCCAGGGTTCAGTTTTGGGTCCACTGCTATTTATCATCTATCTTCTTCCACTTGGTTATATTTTCCGCAAACACCAATTCCAATTTCATTGCTACGCAGATGACACCCAGCTCTACCTATCAATCAAACCCAACAACAAACTCCCACCTTCATCCCTTACTAATTGCTTTGCAGACATCAAATCCTGGTTCACCACAAACTTTTTGAAATTAAATGACAATAAAACTGAACTTTTACTTATAGGTACACGATCCACTTTAAATAAATCACATAGTTTTTCCATTTCCACTGATGATTCTGTCATTACCCCCTCCCCTCAGGTTAAGAGTCTGGGGGTCATCTTCGACGGCACCCTTTCATTCACTGCACATGTTAATAATGTCACCCGGTCCGCCTATTTCCACCTTCGAAATATAAATCGTTTACGTCCTTCCCTCACACCTCATTCAGCTGCCATTCTTGTTCATAGTTTAGTCACATCCCATTTAGATTACTGTAATTCCCTTCTGTTTGGCCTCCCTAAAAAAACTCTTCATAAATTACAACTGGTACAAAACGCTGCAGCCCGTATTATCACAAAAACCCCCTCTGTCACATCACACCCATTCTACAACAGCTTCACTGGCTTCCCATCCCTTTTAGAATTAACTATAAAATACTTCTTCTCACCTTTAAAGCCATCCACAATCTTGCTCCTCCATACCTTACTAATCTTGTTCATATCACCACACCTTCTCGAACACTCAGATCTTCTTCTTCCATTCACCACACTGTTCCCTCTGTCCGCCTTGTCACAATGGGGAGCAGATCCTTCAGCCACTCTGCTCCTCAGCTTTGGAATTCACTCCCTCCTGATCTCCGTAATTTAGACACTCTTTCACAATTTAAGTCTAGACTCAAAACACATCTGTTTAGAACAGCCTATTCTTTTTGACCCGATTGCATTTTTAAAGCTTTTATTGTATTGTATTGTTTATTGTGTTTTTATTTGAATTGATTGTTTTAGCTGTCCTGTACGGTGACCTTGAGTGTCATGAAAGGCGCCTTTAAATAAAATGCATTATTATTATTATTATTGATTACTTGTGGTTGCATTGATCAACATTTACCGTAGAGAAAAAGGATTGTATTTTGTGTTTTAATTTTAGAATCCTCCAAATCACATTCCTCTCTTTTATCAACTCTTATTCATGAAAGACCTACTTGGAATTTCTCATCGGCAGACTTCACACAGCAATTACATCTCAACATCTGGAGTTGCATCTGTAAAAAAAAAAAGCACAAACTGCTTAACAAAAGTATCCACTGTAAAATAAATAATCTTTATAATATGTAATCTGTGCAAAATAATGTCTACTTAAGAGCTGTCAATGGTTGGCATTAGCCTTGGTTTTCCAAATGCTTACCTTTTCTTTTTCTCAGACTTTATGAGGGTTGACACTGTTGGCTTCAACAGCTCCTCTTCACTTACAATGCTCAAGATCGAGGTCATAGTGCAGGGAATTTTGTGTCAAAATGTTATGTTTGCCTCAGAGTAGACTTCAGTGTGTTCTGATCTTGTGATCTACCAATAATTCTGCCATGTTCTAGTTTCCTATAGAGCACATTAACAGTAATCTGCTAATGTTACTGTTTCTGTACTATATTTTTTGCTTGAATATGCATATTTCAGTGGTACAGTAAGATGAAGTTTATGGCGTTGTTCATAAGCACCAAAAAGAGTTATACACACAGTAGCAGCCCAAAAAATGTTAAGCCTCATTCACACTATGAGCAACTCAGAGTGGCAAAGCGACAAGCGACAGTTCATTTCAATAGAAAGCGAGAAACTTCCACTGACCTCCATCTATGCGAGCTACTGCTGTGACCAGATGGTCATGCCGTTCATTGAGACAAAGTTGAGAATCCTTCAACTATATGCAAATAAAGAGCGACGTTCTGGAGTGACAGCCAATAGGAGCACCAGTAGAGCTCACATGATCCTCTCTCAGCTCACTCAGGCCGGTTGTATTCTGCGCGCTGTAGAGCTAAACAGACCTGCGTTTGCAGCAGGTCGTCACCCAGAGCGACAGACGGCTACAAAGTTGCAGCTTGTGTGAATGAGGCACAAATTTCTTGCTGTCTGTCGCTTTGGGTGGCGATTGAAACCATTGTGGGCATTTTCACCTTGAGGTTGATTAGGTTTGTGATATTCACAGAGAGTAGATGAGTTTACGTGCTGCTGAAAGAAAATGTTGTTCAGAGAAATACTAAATATAAATGGAATCAGTGCATAACATGCTTAATTACAAAGATGATCATGATAAAAATGTGTTCTGTCATTGCGGCTATTTATCTGCTGCAAACGCAGGACTGTGTAAGTCTACAGCAGGGAGAATACAACCAGCCTCTGCTGGAGATGAGAGAGGGTTCATGTGAGCTCTACTATTGCTCCTATTGGCTGTCGCTTAAGAAAGTCGCCCTTTATTTGCACAAAATTGAAGGATTCTCAACTTTGATCATTCTACATGCCCACCTTGTCACCAACGGTCACTGTCGCTCATGTAGACAGAGGTTGTCGGAAGTTGCTCACTCTCCATTGAAAATGAACGGTCGCTTGTTTTGCCGATTTAAATTGCTCATAGTGTGGACGAAACTAAAGTCAGACCATTCTGTCTTTGCTTTAAATTGCAAAATGATAGTCTAATTTGGACTAAATACTGCTCATGCAAATGTTGCAATTCGTAACTTTGTGATTTAGTGGCTGATTTAAATTTTTCTCAACTGTATATTTTAATATGAGTTGCTCATTCCCAATGAGGGGTAGTTACTCTAATAATAATTTTTTACATTAATATAGTGCTTTTCTTGGCACTTTACAGATTTGGGGGGAATCTCCTCAACCACCACCAGTGTGCTGCATCCACAGGGTTGATACGACGGCAACCTTTTGCGCCAAACCAGAGCTTATTGGTGGCAAGCAGACAGACTGATATGAAGATGGTTAGGAGCAGTGGTGGAAAAAGTACTGAAAAAAAAAAATCATACTCATGTAAAAGTACCATTACTTGCCTACACTCTCAGAAAAAAAAAAGGTAAAAAAAAAAGGTACAAACCCTTGTTACTGGGGCAGTAAAATGTAGTGCAGGTAGAATAAAAGTATCTGTTGTAAATATTATTCAAAGTATGAGTAAAAAGAACTTTTAAAAGACCTCAAAAGTAGAATTACACTGTGAAAAGCTGATGTATTTACATTTCATTTGTGGATGTGTGTAAACGAAACATTCTGCATCGAGTCTGTCAAGCAAGCACACAACGTCATAGGACATTAATATTAGGTCAGATTTAGGTTGGGAAGATGTGATTTACCAAAATTCAATTCAATGTGAAGATTGACCAAAATTCAATGTTCAGCCAGTGTCTAGGGACAACATTATTTTGATGTCCAATAATGACGTCAAATTACATTGATATTTTGTTGATTTTAGGTTGTTAGAAAGTGTCACGTTTCAGGATTGAAACAGGAACAAAAACGGGAGTAGAATCCAAGTGAAGTTTAATATAGTCTTGTGCAGAGAAAGTGACAAAAATACAAAAACCCAAAGTACAAAGTAACAATCAAACCAGGAACTCAAACAGATAAAACTCGAACTAGACTTTAACAAGAATAACAGGATACAGACTGGAATCAGGAACAGACATACCGATAAAGACGACAACGACCAACTAACAGAGGATAAATTACTGAATATATAGTCCAGGTAATCAACGGAGAACGGAGACAGCTGTGGTTGTTAATCAGTGTAGATGACAGACCGGGTGTGTGCGCGAAAGAATGTATGGAAATGTAGTTCTTAAGCCACTGTAGTTCTCTGGGGGTTGCGGGTGAACTACAGTGGCATCTGGTGGACAAACACAGTCATGACAGAAAGTGACCAAAATCCAACGTTGAGCCAACTTAATTATTAATTATCTTAACTCAATATCATATTGATGTCAAATACTGACATTTATTTATTCATCAGTTATGGCAACCAAAATCCAACAGCCGACAGACGTCATAGTGGTAACATCCATACAATGGCAAGCTGTAACATCATCAGACGTGGATATTTGATTGGTTTTAGGTTGGACATCGACGTTGAGTTCTAACATCAACCCTAATTTAATTTCAATCTGTTGTTAGGGTACAACATCCATCTGACCTCATGTTGAAGTCTTGTGCCCGCTGAGTGTTTGACATGCAGCTAAACAGTCTCTGGGTCAGTGTGTGTAAAGATTTTGGACATTTTCTTGGACACTTTTAATTCTTCCAAACAGTTTTCTGCAATTATAAATAGCCCATGTCTTGAGGTAGTTCATTAAGAGGCGATTTACCTTCTATGTGTGATTTGATTGGACAGGAATCACACGACTGATTTTTCTGATCACCATAGACAGGGAATAATAAAGTGACTGCAGGTTGAAGGAAAGTAGTGGAGTAAAACTGCAGATGCTGCACTAAAAATGTACTCAAGAGAAAGTAAAAGTACACATTTTTAAAACTACTTAGAAAATTACAATTCCTGGGAAAACTACTCAATTACAGTAGTTTGAGTATTTATAATTAGTTATTTTACACCACTGGTAAGGAGGCAATGATGGGCAGAGGCTAGTTGGCAAATTTAGTCAGGATACTGGGGCCACACCCCTACTCTTTTTAAAGGACATCCTGGAATTTTTAACAACCACAGAGGGTCGGGACTTCAGTTTAGCATCTCATCCAAAATACGGTGCTTACTGATAGTAGAGTCCCCATGACTGTTATCAGAAATGAGTCTGTCTTGACCCAACTTCTGCTCTGAGTAGTGTATTGATGCTCATTTCACAAAAGGGCTAAATTATGATTGAGAAGACAAGTCATTGTTTGAGATGACCACATCTTCGGCAGATGGTACAAATTGTAAAATATGGATGGGTAATGGGACAAAGAAAACCATCACATGCAATGGATTTTGGAAACATACAGAGCATAGCTCCGCCAACAGCCAAGGAGAAACCTCATTAGCATCTAAAGTTAATAAAATGAAACAGTATAAAGGTATGAGTTTAAGAATGTTCAGGTTCATTCTGACCACGCTGAACGCAGGGTACTGCAGTGCATGTTGAGACTGCTATGCTGAATATCTTCTTTGAGATTTTCCAACACAATCTCACGGCAATTCATAATGTTTTGATTTAGAGACTAATCTGTATGAATTCATCTGATACCATTCCTATAATTTAGTACGATTTGCTTATCCCCAATGACGGTTGGGTTTAGGTGTCGCACTTCCTTTTTAAAAATTTCACATTTTCGTATGACTAAACCAATTAAATACTAAACTGAAAAAAACAAGTAAAATAGTTACGTTTCCTCATAAGATTCGGCTGGATTTTCCAAATCCTCATAATTTTTTTCTTACACTAAACTGGGCCGTTAGGTCCCGCACTGTCCACAGGTTGAGCATCCCCTGCTGACCTCACTAACACCACTTCCAGCAGCAACCTACTCATGTGGTGTGGAGGTATGTTTTCAAACGTCGTTTATAATTCTTAAGTCATATGTATTAGCCTTTTTTTTTAATACGTAAAATACTAATGTGTGGGATCAGGCTGCATGTATGCTTCATCTAAATTAAGGGTGTCCAAACTCGGTCCTGGAGGGCCGGTACCCTGCATAGTTTAGCTCCAACTTCCTCCAACACACCTGCCTGGAGATCTTGTATACCTAGAAAGAGCTTGATTAGCTGGTTCAAGTGTGTTTAATTGGGGTTGGAACTAAAATATGCAGGACACCGGCCCTCCAGGATCGTGTTTGGACACCCCTGATCTAGAGGACTTTGATAATTTAAGTGTGGTGTACAAAACGCCTTTGTTTATATATTTTCATTTGTGTAACTTGTGTGTTTTAAAATTTCAATTTTAAATTCAAAGAAACAAGCAGGAGTGCTGTAATAAAGAGACACCTTTTCAATTACCTTTTTATGTCTTTAATCTCTTTTAGTAAAAAAAAAGAAAATTGAATCGTTAACTCAAAATTATTAAGTGAATCTAATCGTGACTTAAATAAATCCTTACATCCCTTAAGGTCCCATTAATTTGCCAGATAAAGCTGCGTGTTTAATGAAATTTTAGCTTAAAGTTTAATGAAACTAAGCTTTTAGGTCAGTGGTAAAAGGTATGCCTGTTTGGCATGTGTGTATTTTATACCAACACACAAACAAATGTAATGGTTTCCGACAATAAACTCATGATTCATTTTGAGTCTTGATTAATTGCATTCTCTGAGCACCAGAAGCAGTTCAAGGATTTTTAATAAGATCCAGTATGGCCAGTTTTTATCATTTTTATGGAGTGTTATATAAAAGTTGCCCATTAGAGAGAGACAGACTCAGTTGGTGTAGACGGATCGTCATGACGACAATGTGGTGTGCTGATTTACTTCAGTGGGTCTCGTAGGGGGCTCAGGGCCACGGCCTCGTCTCGCTTTATTCTTAAATGACATATCCTTGGCATATCATTTATTTTGTTTGCTTATTTACTGAGACTTTCAATGTATATATTTAGAGGCATTCTATACAATGCCATCGCTGACTTGTTTTGCCTTCCAGAGAGAACATAATTCGACAACATAAAATATATATATATTTTTCCTGGACTCAATGTGTGGGTGATTTTAACAAAACCTGTCAAGAAACTGGCATGTTTTATGATATTTCTAATTCAGAAGTGTTTTTTATTTTTATTTAAGATAATGAAGAGAACAGTTAAAACAATAATAATTTGACAGGTGTTGTGCTTTTCTAAAATAACAAGCTATATATTTTTAGAGTGTTAAAGAAGGTTGAAGGTTTTTTTTTTTTTTACTTTTTGACATTTTCATGACAGTTAAGCACATTTTTGTTCTCACATTATCAAGCTTATAATTAACTTTATTCCTGCACGAAGGAAACAGAACCCGGGGCCTCCTCACGGTGGGACATGCCTGGAACACCCCACTAGGTAGGCATCCAAGTGGCATCTAAAACAGATGCCCAAGCCACCTCAGCTGACTTCACTCGATGTGGAGGAGCAGCGGCAAACCACTTTTTTTTTTCCAGTGGAGCACCATGACCTCAGATTTGGAGGTACTGATTCTCATCCCAGCCATGTCACACTCAGTAGCAAACCGCACCAGTGCATGCTGAAGGTCCATGTTCAATTAAGCCAGAACAACAGAAAAACATCATCTGCAAATAAGAGACAAAATCCTGTGGTCTCTGAACAGGACCTCCTCTGGCCCACGACTAAAATTCTGTCCATAAAAGTTAAGAACAGAATTGGTGACAAAGGGCAGCACTGCCGGAGTTCAACATGGACTGGAAAAAAATCTGCCTTATTGCCAAACTCAGATGGAGAAAAATAGAATGGTAGAACAAACAGACGGACAGACTGGTGGAAAGACAGAAAAATAGAATGGCAGAACGAACAACAGACCGACAAATGGACAGAGAAAAATAGAATGGTAGAACAAACAGACTGACGGTTAAATAGACATACAGAGAAAAATAGAATGAAAGAACAAAAAAACAGACGGACAGACTGGTGGACGGATGGATAAAAATAGAATGGTAGAGCAAACAACAGGCGAACGGACGGATGGACAAAAATAGAATGGTAAAAAAAAACAAATGGACAGATGGAGAAAAATAGGATGGTAGAACAAACAACAGAAGGACCAATTGATAGATGGATAAATAAAACTAGAATTTTCAAACAAAAAACAGATGCACGGATGGATGGATAAAAATAGAATGTTAGAACAAACAACAGACGGACGGATGGATAGACAAAAATAGAATGGTAGAACAAACAACAGACGGATGGACAAATGGAGAAAAATAGAACGATAGAACAAACAACAGACAGACAGACAGAAAAATAGAATAGTAGAACAAACAACTGACGGACCGATTGATAGATGGATGAATAAAAATAGAATTGTAGAACAAAAAACAGATGGACGGATGGATGGATAAAAATAGAATGTTAGAACAAACAACAGACGGATGGACGGATAGAGAAAAATAGAATGGTAGAACAAACAAACAGACGGTTGGACAGATGGACAAATGGAGAAAAATAGAACGATAGAACAAACAACAGACAGACAGACAGAGAAAAATAGAATGGTAGAACAAACAATGGATGGATAGGTGGAATAGTAGAACAAACAATGGACAGATAATGGAATGGTAGAACAAGCTATAGACAGATGGATGGATGGAATGGTAGAACAAACGTTGGACAGACAAACGGAATGTAATTGATTAATCAGATTCAAAAATAAAAATGATTCTAAATATGTTCTAAAATATTCACAGTGGTCATATAGAGATGCAGTTTTCTTATCGTGGAGTTTGGTAGTGAAACGTGGACACTATTAGAGTAGCTTTGAGACCATCACCTGTTTGCCTCAATTTGCATTTTTATCTCACTGGGATTAATTAATAGTTTCCGTAAAGAAAAATATGTGCTGCATGTTGTTGCATAAAGACCATAGAATCAATAGGCCCACTGATAAGACTGCATATAATGAGCAAAACATCTCACCATGGAAAAATACTGCCATGTGCTTTTATGGAGTGAATAAGCCGCAAGGCCAGACCAAAGGAGCACTAATTTCAGCCTTGCGCGGTCCCACTAGGACTTGTGTGCGATTGATGGGGTGGACTAATCAGCTACTTACGGAGGAGGCCACAAAAACACTCCGGCTCCAACACAAATTCAAAATTATTCAGCCGGTGCCATTATCCTAGCTCAATGTATTCATCTGTGAGAAGTCAAATATAGACATGGCAAAAACACACAATTCATATTTTGTGAATAATCCAACTACATCTGTTAGAGGATGCAGAAGTTAAGAGGAAATCTGTGATTTCAGACCAGTCTGGTCCTTAAATTAGATAGCTGTCATTTGCATTAATAATAAGACAAATGAACAACAATCAATTTCAACTCAGAAAACACGCAATATTTAGCTCAGATGAAAAAAGCTCCTCATTCACTTGTTCAATTTTCTTTTTCCACACCTAAAAATGAACTTGAATGATTCAGATTTCTTTTTTTTCTTGCCTCTGCTGGAGCTTCTCACCTTCTGAAAGTGTAAAAGCTGAGCCCTGTTATCCAGCAGAGAAAAAAAATTAAACCCACCACTGTGCTTTTGTTTAAGAAAGTACAGTCTTAACCATTCATACAGTAAATTCAAGCCAGTGGTGCCAGAAGCACCTTAATTCTTTTGAGTCACTACCGTGATTCACATTTTCTTCTGTTATTGTAACACACAGTTTTTTGTGAACCCAAAGGTGACACTTACAATAAATGTATTCAACCATCAATTAAGAATTAAATGGGTCATTAAGTAAGAAATCAAAATTGCCTTGATCTTTTGAAATATTAGAGGTTATTGTACTATAATGGAAACCTGTAAGTTTTAAAAATCAAGGAGTTCTCTGTTTAAAAATGGTTTATATCAAAGTTAATCTGACCTAACGACAGATTGAGGAGTGTGCCACTTTATTATGTAATATTTTATGTTGAAACTCCGCCCATGCAGATGATAAACGTCTTACTGCTTCTCAAATCTATGGTGGCCGAGATATTATAACGTGCTGCAATTTAATAAAAAGAAATTTAAAAACACCAACAAATTGAGAAAAGATCTTCATCCATTTGACAAGACTTGTGACACAACGCAAACAAATTAATAAAACTCGTGAAAAGTTCCCGCATGTGTTCCTGATATAGAGGTTGCAATGATGCAGGCTTGAGTGCAAAACTCACTCGAGAAGTCCCAGAAGTCATTACGGCTGAATAAAGGAGGTGGGAAGCACAGCATTTTATAAAGATTTTTATTAAAGATCAGAGATACTTATTTTTCTCAGGAGTTTCCCTAAATGAGACGGTGAAAGTAAACACTAACGTGAAAATCTTAATAAAAGCATAAACACATTATGGGAGTTTATTTGCAGAAATACGCATTTAAATCCGTTTTATTTGTATTGTGCAACATATATTTGTAAGGTTTTTGTGCATGTTATATATATTGAAATGGGGGAAGACAATAAACCGTTGTGTGTATGCTGTCATATTGAAGTGATTTCCTGTTAAAAGCATGTGAAGGTTTATTTTCGTAATGTATTATGTTACATTTTTGTAAACTGTTTGTATTGCGAGAAAATGCAGCAATTTTTATTAATTTGTTCGCATTGCAATAAAATGTTGCATTTTTTATTGAATTGTTTACGTTTTGAGAAAATGTAGCATGTTTTTTATGTGTTTGCGTTGTGGGAAAATGCAGTGCGTTTTATTAAATTGTTTGCGTTGTGAGAAAATGCAGCTCGTTTTATTAAATTGTTTGCGTTGTGAGAAAATGCAGCTCGATTTATTAAATTGTATAGATTGTGAGAAAATGCAGTGTGTTTTATAAAATTATTTACATTGTGAGAAAATGCAGCACATTTTATTAAATTATATACGTTGTGAGAAAATGCAGCGCGTATTATTAAATTGTTTGTGTTGTGAGAAAATGCAGTGGGTTTTATTAAATTGTCTACATTGTGACAAAATACAGTGCGTTTTAATACATTGTTTGCGTTGTGAGAAAATGCAGCGTGTATTATTAAATTGTTTGCGTTATGAGAAAATGCATTGCGTTTAATTAAATCGTTTACATTGTGAGAAAATGCAGCGCGTATAATTAAATTGTTAGTGTTGTGAGAAAATGCAGTGGGTTTTATTAAATTGTTTGCATTGTGAGTAAATGCAGCACATTTTTTTTTTTTTTTGCATTTTGAGGATTTGCAGCACGTGTGCCATCAAACGAATAAAGATCTTTTCTTAATTTGCTGTTTTTTTTTTGTAATTGAAAGGGTTTTCTTAAATTGAAGCACGTTAAGCTCTATTGGCAACCAAACAAACTTCAACATGTTTATCTGTTTAGCTCCACCCACTGATTTGTATGTAATGTAGTTAATTGCAGCAAACAGCGTTCTACTTAAACTACATAGCTTATAGCTTATATCGATCGCTGATTGGTTCTTGTACTAGAAGGCGGGGTTTCATTCATCATATTGACCTTTACAATTTTCCCCATTCAAAACTATACGACAGACATGTCTTGTGTATTCTATAGTCTTTGGTAGTTTCTAGAATGATCCACTACTCATATTCATTCACATTTGAACTTTCCAACTATTGGAAAATTACATTTCAATGAATTTTTATTTCTATGACGGTTTTCACAATGTAGATTGTGTCAAAGCAACATAAAATAGATGAAGTATGAGTCGTTATACGGTGATCAAATGTATATTTATATCTATTATTTTATTTATTAAAATTACCATTTATAATACAATTCAGAGAAAGCTATTTCTCACTATTACTGAACTTACCCACACAAACATCTTGTTTTGACAGCCTTCAGGGGGATCAAGCATTAATTAGAGGCATCAATCACCCCCAACAGCCCTGCATGTATACTGCCATACTGAACTATCAATCCAAACCGAAGTGCTTAAAAGACTACATCCCTACATGCACTAAATCCCATGTCCCAAACTCCTGGAGGGCCGCAGTTCAGCACAGTTTGCTAATCCACCTAATCAAGGTGTTCAAGACTACTAGAGACTATTAAGCAGGTGTTAGAGGTGGTTGAAGCTAAACTGTGCAGAGCTGCAGCCCTCCAGGAATTGAGTTTGAGACCATTGCCTTAAACCCTTTGAAGCGCTCCTTCTGGAAGGTAAACACTTCAAAAGGATTAGAACAGTGATAGTCCTGCAGTACACGACTGTTATCTTGCTGAAGACATAATATGCATGACATTACTGATATCACAAAAGCACGTTTTTGTAGCCCATTCTCAAAACCCTGCAATTTAAAACCTGATATCAAAGTTCCCCAAATGCTGGTCTAGTGAACAGCCGAACATGCCAAAATGAATAAAAGAAGTTTCATTTTTGTAACACGCCCCTGATAGCTGAAACAACTATAGACATGAGCACTAATCAAAGCTCAGACCACTAAAGAAAGACATTTCAATAAGATTCATGTGTTAAAAGTCAAACAAGCAAGCATTTTCTAAAAAGCATTTACAATTGAAGTAAGAATTATTAGCCCCCCTGAATTATTAGTCCCCCTGGTTATTTTTTCCCCAATTTCTGTTTAACGGAAAGAAGATTTTTTTCAACACACTTTTAAACAATATAGTTTTCATAACTCATTTCTAATAACTAATTTATTTTATCTTTGCCATGATGACAGTAAATAATATTTTACTAGATATTTTTCAAGACACTTCTATACAGCTTTAAGTGACATTTAAAGGCTTAACTTAATAAGGTTAACTAGGCAAGTTTTGGGTATTTAGTTCTGTAGACTATTGAAAAAATTAGCTTAAAGGGGCTAATAATTTTGACCTTAAAATGGTTTTTAAAAAAATTAAAAACTGATTTTATCCTAGCCGAAATAAGAAAACATATTATCATATTATCAGACATACTGTGAAAATTTCCTTGCTCTGTTAAAAATCTTTTGGGAAATATTTTAAAATATGTAAAAAAATAAAATAAAAGGGGGGGCTAATAATTCTGACTTAAACTGTACATAGCATTCACAGGCATTATGGGATGTCTCTGTATTGTAACTGCAGACAAAATATGCTGTTTTTTAGGAAAACAGTATCTCCAGCCGAAAAGATATCTATAGATACCAATTTCAATTGTAAAGAAATCTTCGTTTTTAAAACTAATGAAGAGCTTTTTTTGAAAATATTTAAAATGTTTTTTAAAATACAATTTATTGTGTTGGGGGGGGGGGGTAATCACAATACTATGAAGTTTATCAAGGTTATCCAAGGTTATCATACCATCGGAATCCTATACCGGCCACTTCTAATAAAGACAACAAAGAAGATTTCAGTTCATATACAGTATCACAGAAATTATGCAAATGTAAATTAATTCCATTCGAAAAGGTTTTGTTTCATAAACTGCACATTTAATGAACAGTGTAAACATATACAGTTATGCCACATTTCTTTTTCATGCTCCATTCGTAATGAGAACTGAAGGGTAATGACACAAATAGAAAAGCAGCAAAGCACATTTACTGGAAAGCAGGAGCCTGGCATAAAAGAGAATACATCACAAATGCAGATTTATCTGCAATTTAAGTAGCAATTATCAACAAAAGATATGAAAATGAGTCAGACATAATCAGATCTCCTATTAATACATAACAGAACTAAGAGAATGAAATAATCAGATGAGATTTACATTTGTAAAAAGAGTTATTTTGTTGGCCAGTTTCTCACTTCTGATCAAAACAAATGTTTCTCATGATCACGTTCAAAGTTTTTAATTTTTGAAAAATATTTACAGTAGGTTTGAAAATCTTTAAACGTAGGGTTTGATCTTTACTTTTCCTTTATCCTAAGAAGCACTTGTGCACGCAAGAAAAAAGAAATAATAGTTAATTATAACAAATATATTATACAGCGCACAGCATAATTGAGTACACCCCATTTTGAAAATGAATATTTTTATCAATTTCTCAGTGCATATAGGCAATGTATTTTAGTGCATTTAAACAAAATACTGTAGATTTATTAAACATATATATTTATTAAAGTAATATTTTTGTCACCAAACATACTTAGAAATTAAAAGATAATACAATTAAATTCAAGCAAAATATTGCAAAAAAAAAAAAATAAATTACAACCTACAAAATTTCAACTAAAAACTTTTTTTATTTATTTATTTTTCTTGATTTTTCCTCTTTTTTCATTTTGTATTTAATATTCTTCTATAACATATAAATTTGGGTGTACTAGTTTTTGGACCGTTATCGTAAGTTATTTTGTTAGATAAGCTCCTGATTTGGCTTCAGTACTGACTAATCTAATGTATACTAACAAATATGATAATAGCTTCCTAATAAAAATATGAATATAAAAGACAGATTTGTGAAGTGTCTACTTATATATGCTGAGCACTGTACATAGACAAATTTAGTTCTGTTTTTCTTAATTCATCTTTACACAGCCGATTTAAGGTGGCCCTACGCAGGTCTGTGTCTGCTGATAATTAAGTGTAAAGATACTACATTACATTAAAGTCAACTCTGTCAGTTTTATTCCGTGTGAGATTGTCTTCTTTCCTTTGCTGTGCATTAGTTATAAACTTGACGAATGCTACTGCAGACATGCTAATGCTAAAATCTGCATTTTGCATTTTAAAAAATGTACATAAGTAGGGTTGGGGAGCCATAATAATGTTATGTTACAATGGCAGAGAGAAAACACGTGCAATTACAAAAAACACCAGAAAATAAAGAAAAGATCTTTATTCGTTTGACAGCATACAAGCTGCAAATCCACACAACGCATACACATAAAAAAACGCACTGCATTTTCCCACAACGCAAACATAATAATAAAACGCACTGCATTTTCTTACAACACAAAAAGAATGGAACACAGCGAAAATGGTTTAAGGGGACCCAGAAACGTGACTATTGCTCAGTGAAGTTGTAGGTGATTATTTAAAGGTGAGTTTTTTGCTTGTTTATTTTAATATGCAGATTCTCGTCTTTAGTATTTATTAGCCTAAATGACCATAACCTAAATACTGGTATATGTCACGTTTTAGGGTCTCCTTGAAACATTTCCACTGTGCTCCATGCTATTTGAAAGTGTTGTGAGAAAATGCAGCACGTTTTCTTAAATTGTTTGCGTTGTGAGAAAATGCAGCACGTTTTATTAATGTGTTTGCAATCTGTGGAAATACAGAGAGTATTTAAAAATGTGTTTGCTTGGTAAGAGTTTGCAGCATGTGTACTGTCAGACAGATGAAGATATTTTCTTAATTTGCTGGCTTTTTTAGTTTTTTTGTAATTGCATGTGTTTTCTTTAATTGCAAGCTCTCTCAGCCACCGTATTATGTACATATTTTAAAATGCATTTTATTAAAATGTGTTTAAATACAGTCTCCAATATTTTTTCATAATAGGAGGATAAAAGAAAACATTTACAACAAAATGGTGTTTTTAAATGCCCATTTTTCTGGATTTATATTCTAAACATTAAACTGAACATTGGATACATTTTATTTAGTAATTACTAATAGTTAACAGAAAACAATATGTTTAACCTTTAAATTATAAACAAGACTGGAATACAAAGGGACTCTTATTTTGCATTTACAACTTCCAGCTGCTCATTCCAATAAAAAAATAAAAATGAAATTTGCACTCTAACAAACATCTAAAACATTACAACAAAAACTCCAGAAAGCGAACACTTATTTACAGTACATCATAAGCATACACTTGGCATAAATGTGCAGTATTCGTGGATCATTAACTGCTGCATTTCCACTGAACATTTACTTAATGAAATTACTTTAATTTTTAAGTTGCCTTCTGAAGTTATGAATCACATTAAGCCACATTAGGCTGATGCTATCCGGCCACAAATCAAAGAACCCTTCACATGATACAGTAGGTCATGACTTAAAGGGGACTTTTTAGTTGCACACACACTTCTACATGTTTTACATTTAGCACACATCTAGTTTTAGTAGAAGACATTGTGGCTTTTAGTGACAGTTAAGTTTGTTTTCATAGTAGTTTCGGCTCAAAAGTGGCTTTTTGGGGTAGTGATGCCTCAGAAGAACTATTTCTGGTTTTCCAAAATAAGCTTTTGCTTAAAAGCAATTCAAAGAGCCATTTTATTAGTTTGTAAAATGCTCTTTTGATGATTCTTTATTGACATCAATTGTTCCATGGAAGTAAAAAAAGCAAAAACTATTAAAGGGGACCTATGATGAAAATCAACTTTTGTGAGCTGTTTGGACAGGACTGTGTGTAGTGTGTCTACAGTCATATTGGGGTGTTATAAACAAAGTCTTTTTTATTTTATTTCTTAAAATAGGATTCAAATCTCAGTGATTTTGAAGCCCACAATAACATGTCATAGGAGTGCGGTTTTTCCGCCCATTAAATTGATTTTTAGGTGCCATGTTTTTATAATAACATGTATAAAAACGTCCAAAAAAAACTTTTTTGTGTGTGGGGGGGGTGGGGGTAGGGGGGTTAAAACTGGAATTTAAAGCCACAGAGGGGTGGGGGATTAAAAGCCACAGTCTACAAAACAGCTACAATATACTCAGACACCAAAATGCGTATTCTGGAGGTTATAATAAATTATTTGATGGGTATTTTGAGCTGAAACTTTACAGACACATTCTGGAGCCACCAAAGGCTTATCTTACATCTTGTAAAAGGGGTAAAATAGGTGCCTGTAATTAACAGTTTCCATATTTTGTGATCTACAAGTGTTTTATGTTTATTCACAATTGTGACTTGCATTATGGGATGTTTATCTCTGCTCAGTCGACTTTTGATGTTGAAAATTCAACTGTACAGTTTAACAAAGTCACTTTTATTGACATTTTAATAGTTTTAAATAGGAAATAAGAGAAATAAGTGTAGTTAGAAATAAGAGAAATAAGAGTAGTTTAAATTAAGAGAAATATATCTTTAAAATAGCAGAAAATGTACTGGCAACTATTAAATGCATAAATAAAACCACTCAAACGTTTTACCGTTAAAAGTTGTTGGAACAAAAAAGATTAAGGTCCCATAATGCAATTTGAAAGCATAAATAAACGGGGAAAAATAAACAACAAAAACATGAATCACAAAATATGAAAAACTGCTAATTTAGGGATTTCTTTTACAGTGGACCTCTGCATCACAAGTGCAAAAACTACCCTATTGGATTATTCTTTAAAAGAGTTTCTTTTTTTTAAAAAAGTGAATTAATATTATAGATTCTTTATGGAACAATAGATGCCACAAAATAATTTTAATTTAAGAAGCACAGTATGGTTTAAACTCTTAAATAAAGGTACAAGGAAAAAAGGAATTTTCCACAGGAATCCAACAGAACAACCTCCAGATTAAATATTGCTGAAAAGTTCTTTGAACAACATTTTTCCAATAATCTAAAAGAACATTTGTCCACACAAAAAAAAGATGCTTTTGTCGTTGGGGGAAACGCATTACAAGTCAGGTGAGTTATGTAATAATATTACTTTTCTAAGTAATGAGTAAAATAACCTATTACTTTAAAAAAATAAGTAATAATATGAGTTACTTTTCCGAAAATGTAACACTTTTTAGTTTAATTATCTTTAAAAAAAAAAACATTTTTTTAATTATTATTATTTTGAACGTATCCAAAAAAAGGAAACAGGGATAAAATATTGTTTGTCAGTGAAGGTGTAGGTTATTGTGCAAGTTGTGATTGCAGAACAAAAGAAAACAAGCAATGAAAGAGATCAAGCTTTAGCCAGGTAATAAAAAGCAGCACAAAAGTAATTCAAAAGTAACTTAACCCATTACTTACTAAAAAAAGTAACTAAGTAAGGCAACTACACTCTCAGAAATAAAAATACGCGAGCTGTAGCTGGTGCCATACCTTTTCAAAAGGTACACATTTGTAAGTCCATATTGGTCCCTCAAAAGTATATATTAGTACCTAAAAATTTAAGAGGAACACTTTTGTACTTTAGGTACTAATATGTACCTTTGAGGTACCAATATGGATCCTTTAGGTACAAATGTGTACCTTTTGAAAAGGTACTGTACCACCCCAGTGACAGCTCGCATCCTTTAATTTCTGAGAGTGTAGATGCTTTTTTGGGGAGTAACTCAATATTGTAATGCATTACCTTTTACTAAGTAACTTTCCCCAACACTGCTTTTGAGCAATGAAAAGGTTCCATTGATATGGAAGGTTCCTTTGATCAAGCAATCAATGAACCTATATTTTAAAGAGGTTATTTTTTTTATGATTTCATCAGTCTAAAATGTGGCATTTAAACATTTATAACAAAAGCAAACAAGTCTGTCTAAACTTTGGGCCAATATGTGTAGCAACTGCATTTTTGCTGATGATATTACACAAAGAGTAGATCTTACCTTGACCAACTCCATCTAACCTTGCCTGAAGTCGACACGTATGGTACATAGGAGGTGTTAAATCTGCTCTATATGGGTGCAACAGAGTCTTCATATTGGGTTAAAGGCACCAGCTTGACAGCCAGCAGCAGCAGAAGGCCAGTCATCACCTCTAAAAGAAAGGAGATCCAGGCCATTCCCATTGACCAGCCGAAGGATGTGTGCACCTGAGCCATCTGTTCTCTGCCCATTCGCCGCTCTGTCTCTTCCAGTGCCTTCTGAGAGTACCTGATGTACAAACTCACCCCAGAGAGAGTCAGAAGACCTGACAAAACACATGCACAAGCACGCGTCAATCCACCCACACAAACAAGACCAATTAAACATCATTAAACTACAACCTGCTGTTCTGTCTGAGGTTACAAGACATTCTTTACTCTGTTGTAGATAGATTAGAAAACATTCATTTAATAACAGGACGTTTAAAGTCAGGTAATGTTGTCATCATGATTCTCTGCAGTTTCTTTAATCGTTGACAAGATGACACATTGTTTGATGAGTGCGAGTTATTATTGACACGTTCATATCTATATTTAGATGTTATGAATAAAATCTAATCAAGGCAGCGTTTGATGATTCTGGTGTGCTGGTATTTAGTACCTAGATAAGATTTTTCTTGTGAAATGCTTTGCTTAAAAAGTGTGCTTTTGTTAGTCACCCCAATGCTTAATAAATAATCATAAATAATTAAAAAACTTTAAAACACAAAGCGGCCCCAGAAAGTAATCGGAAAATGATTACAAAAACAAATGTCTGAGCAATGAGAGTAAAAGATTGTTTTGTTTCTTTATTTTTTTTTTACAGATGCCACTTTTTTCAGGAAATTCAGTGACATTACGACAGTTTGACTTAAGTGCCAAAACAGTTAAGGACAAAAAAACTCAAAATGGACATTTTTTGCAATTATTTTTATTCTTGTTTAAAATAAATAGATACATATTTTTAAAAGTAACATAAAAATATTATATAATGCCTTAATCCTTCATGGCATAGATTCAACAAGGTACTGGAAATATTCCTCAGAGATTTCAGTCCGTATTGACATGATAGCATCACACAGTTGCTGCAGATTTGTCTACTGCACATCTATGATGCGAATCTCCCATTCCACCATATCCCAAAGGTGCTCTATTGGATTGAGATCTGGTGACTGTGGAGGCCATTTGAGTACAGTGAACTCATTGTCATGTTCAAGAAACCAGTCTAAGATGATTTGTGCTTTATGACATGGCACGTTATACTGCTGGAAGATGGCATCAGAAGATAAATATCTTTAGTAGACTGTGGTCATAAAGGGATGGACATGGTCAGCAAAAATACTCACTTAGGCTGTGTTTGCACAATGCTCAATTGGTTCTAATGGGCCCAAAGTGTGCCAAGAAAATATCCCCCCACACCATTACACCACCACCACCACCAGCCTGAACCATAGATACAAGACAGGATGGATCAATGCTTTCATGTAGTTGACGCCAAATTCTGACCCTACCATCCAGATGTTGCAGCAGAAATTGAGACTCATCAGACCAGGCAACGTTTTCCCAATCTTCTATTGTCTAATTTTGGTGAGGCTGGGTAAATTGAAGCCTCAGCGTCCTGTTCTTAGCTGACAGGAGTGGCACCCGGTGTGGTCTTCTGCCTCAAGGTTCAATGTGTTGTGTGTTCAGAAGCGCTCTTCTGCATACTCGGTTGTAACGAGTGGTTAATTGAGTTACTATTGCCTTTTTATCAGCTCAAACAAAGTCACTTAAATCACCTTTTATCCCCATTCTTAAGCTCAGTTTGAACTGCAGCAGATCATCTTGACCATGTCTACATGCCTAAATGTATTGCGACAGAAGGACAGGTGTACCTAATAAAGTGGCCAGTGAGTGTGTGTGCGTGTGTGTGTGTGTGCGTGCGTGCGTGCATATATATATATATATATATATATATATATATATATAATTAGTATTATCATTAAGATACATTATTGATACACATATGCACAGCTATTATAAAATTAAGACCACTTGAATAATTCTTGGTTTCTCTGGAGGTAAGATTTATATAATTTTTTAATATAATTATTTCTTCTAAATGTAATTTTTTTATTTCTTTATAACAATATTTTTCACTTGTCCTAATACAAATTTGTCAAATGCAATTTCAGACAATGTTCATAATATTATTATTCTTTTCACCTTTACTCTTTAAGCTGCTGAATAAAACACACTAATATAGAGATGGAAAAACATTATGGTAAACTTAAATCCAGCTCTCTTATTCCTGCTTTTTCAAGCTCTTATTTAAAATATGTTCATATTTGCGAAATAAACCTTGATTTTCTAAGAGACTTAGTCCAATAAACCAATATTTCGAGCTACCATAAACTATTATAGTCTATTTCTATCATCAACTGAACCCAAAACGAATTCATAAACACTCTCCTTTGTATGCCGCAGAGCTCATCTCCCTAAACACTGCTCTTACAGTAAGCACTGAGAGCATAAACACACATGACAAATCTCTGGCATCCACTGTCTCAGATTTAGGAGAAGCATCAGCATCGGGGATGTAAATAGAGAGGAAGTCAAACCAGCTTCCTGTGGCACCCTGGTGTGCCCGATGAGTCCAAGACGTGAGCCATTATTACCAAATCTTCATTAAAACAGAATGTGCTGATGTGGATACATCAGCAGAAAACACATCTAATTAAACACCGACAAAATGAGAATGGATTTGTACATCAGCCATAATATGCACATAAAATTAAGAGCCAATAAAGAGAAAGAGGAACACGGTTTCTAATTAGCATGCCAGAGAGTCTAGACGGGAACAGACCGACTTGATCTTACATTTGCTGGTTCATTTAGAACAAACAGTTAGTATCCAGGAACAACTGATTTTTTTTTTTTTTTTTTTTTTTTTTTTGCAAATCACAGCTTAGTGAAAGGATGCGCTGATTTGCATAAATATGAGTGGGAAAACATTAATAAAATACAATTTCCTGATGTAAATTGATTCCCTGAAAATTGTTTTTACATTTTCTCCATGTTTTTGTCTGTAATAAGATACAAAAAACAGAGTACTGTATGTCAAAATGACAGGCCATCTTGCTAAAATAGAACCCTTTTCCCTTCAAAACTATACCAGTTGATCTTATATACAGGTGCTGAAAAGATTTTGTAGACATTTTGTTTGTGTGGTAGCAGCACACAGTTGCAGCAGATAAGTTGTCTTAACTGCCTTATAAAGTGGCAAGTGAGTGCTAATATAGGGTGACACTATTTCAGCTTGCAAAAAAAGAGAGGCAGAGAGAGTGTTGGTTGTAAAAATGTGACAAATGCTTTCACAATCATTACACTATGGTTACTGGTACTATGTTATAGCTTTAATGCTACACACCTGACAAAAGTCTTGTCGTAAATCCCAGTTGTATCATGAGCAACAAATCATAACGCCTTTTAGTTAATCATTAGGAAAAGTGACAGAAGGTAGATCTTTCCGATGAATTGTCTGTTGAACTGCATCCCAATCATCACAAATACTGCAGAAGACCTATTGGAACCTGCATGGATCCAAGATTCTCACAGAAATCAGTCAATTTTGGTGAAAGAAAAGTCATGGTTTGGGGTTACATTCAGTATGGGGTGTGTGAGAGATTTGAAGAGTGGATGGCAACATTAACAGCCTGAGGTATCAAAACATTTGTGTTGCCCATTATGTTACAAACCATAGGAGAGGGCAAATTCTTCAGCAGGATCGCACTCCTCCTATACTTTAGCCTACACATCAAAGATCCAGCAAAGAAGGTCAAGGTGCTCCAGGATTGGCCAGCACAGTCACCAGACATAAACATTATTGAGCATGTATGGGGTAAGATGGAGGAGGCATTGAAGATGAATCCAAAGAATCTTGATGAACTCTGGGAGTCCTGCAAAAACCCTTTCTTTGCCATTCCAGATGACTTTATTAGTAAGCGATTTGAGTCATTGCATTGAGTCATTCCTCCAAGATCATGGAAGTCATACACAATATTAATTGTTTTTCCACTGCAGCATGACTTTATATTCTATACTGTACATTAAGTCAGTTAAGAGACTAGACTTTTGTCTGAGCAAAGTCAGACCTTACTGTCCTAATTAAATAATAAAAAAATCAAGCCATGATCGTATTTTATTTTGGTAAAATATGTGTAATTTAGAGGCCTTTGCCTTTCATATGAGCCACTTCTGATAGCTAATGATCAACTAGAGGACAAGTTATTATTTGTTGTTCCTAAAACTTCGATAGGTGGCAAGACTTTTGTCAGCTTGTCTATAAATACAAGGGTAATGTTTATAACTATAATGTTACTATGTTATAACTTCAATACATAAAGCAATAACATCATTTCCATTAAACTTTACCTCACAATTTAAATGATAACAAACAAATGTTTTAAAAATTTGTTTAGCACTTAACACATAAGGCTGTTAAATGACATGGCTTTTTTCTTTTTGTTAAAGGTGCTGTGAGTTTGTTTTGACTCTTCTAAAGCATAGAAATAATATTTTTGCGGAAGAAAGTCCGTTTTTTTTCTTTGAATATATGCATTCTGTGTCGGATTGTCGGTCTTTGTTTTGGTCTCTATATCCCACTCACTGCCAATTTAGCCAATATTTTGGCACCCCGGGTTGCCTTGGTGGAAAAAAGCACATTTAATCTCAGTCATGAACGCACCTTCCATATATGTGGAACGGCCAAAAACATGACCTCCAGGGAACAGTAACAGCCTCAGAAATAAAATGCAGATTCAGAGTTATAAAAATCTACATGAGGAGGTTTATAATATAGTAAACAACATAAATATTACTAACGTAAACAAACATCTTTAATGTTTTGAATTTGGACGGTTTATATACATACTGCACCTTTAAAGTAAAAAAGGGGGAAAAATCCACCATTTAGCTTATATGCTACTCAGGAGGCATGTGCACACACTAGCTATGTTTTCATCCAAATATATGCATTAAATTTATGCACAAAACTGGAAAATTGCATAAAAGATGTGTGAATACAGCTCTGTTTAGAGAACTAAATCGTCACTTCCTGATTAACTGGTGCCAAATATCAAAAGTAAAAACTGCGGTAGGAGAAGCTGCATGAATCTTTTCTTTATTTAATAATTTACTTACACCTCAAGACAATGCCAACAAGTAATAACCACGTGGTGGCGTTTGAAGGTGTGAGAAGCAGAGCACAGACACTCTTGACAATTCTGGAGGTAATGAATTATTTAATATACTGAAACAGTTAAGGCATTTTAGAAGGACCAAAACAACATTTCAGATCCTTTACAATGTGGTCATTTTTATTATCACATGATCTCTTATAACAATAATCACATGACTTTTTAATGCGCATTGTGGAATTTATTCTGTAAAGGTGTTTCAATCATAGTTTATGCGCATTTTTTTGTAGTTTGTTCTACTCTATTATGCGCATACATCTTTTATGCGCATTTTCAAAATGTATTCGCATCTTGACGTTTTTATGCGCATATCCAAGATGCGCATAAAAATAGGTGGATGGAAACATAGCTACTGACAGGTTAAAGCTGCAACTGGCCAATGTTTGCATATGTACAAGACTGACCATAGGCAGCATGCAACAAGGTCTGGTCTAAAGAGCAAGGTTAAAGTATTGCAAAAACACATAACGTTATTGACAACTGTAGTAAGCCAAATGGTGTATCCCAGACATTTGAGTGGATTTAGAATGCCTAAAAAAAAGGACATCTTTGGAAGGAAAGAGGATGTATAGTAACCCTATGCAAATAACGAGAGTGATGCCAACCTTCTCGTTTATACTTCAATTCACAGTGTCAAAAACTAGTCATATGCTCCTTATTACCACGGTGACAAATTGTATGGCTGCCTCCTTGAAGGAAACCTTTATTCGAGTCATATGCCTTCAGGCTACATAGTGAGAGGACACTCTCAGATACTGTTTGGTGACACGTCTCAACAATCTCAATGCATTTCTGTATGAAGATCAAAGCAAAATTCTCCTGCCTTTGATACTAAAAAAGATAGTTCTCCCAAAAAATGAAAAATCTGCCATAATTTACCCACCCTCAGGCTATTCCAATCTCATATACATCTCTTTGTTCTGCTGAACACAAGACATTTGGAAAAATGTCATTAACCAAATAGATCCCACCATCCTCTTACTGCCATAGTTGGACAAATAAATATGGGAGTGAAGGGTATACACATGACTCAAAAAATCATTTAAATTTTTGGGTGAACTATCCCTAGTTGCTTTGTGATTTCAAAGGTCTCTGAAAACAAGCTCTGGCTGTACTCAGCTTGGATTATTATTCTACATTCTTCTGTTCGTAAATGCGTTCCGTGTAGAACAAAAGCAATAAAATTGCATTTCAATTATAGAGTGATGTATGGTCAGAATAAATGAGGGTTATATTATCCTTCACATAAATCTACCCTAATCTTTTTTGGTTTCACCTTTCCCATTCACCTCAAGATTACGAGTTCAATCACAGAAATAGCTAGGGGGTTGTTCTCTATTATGCTATCAATTTCACGAGAAGAAAACAATGAACCACAATAACTTCAGTCCCATAAGACTCTGACATAACAATTACTCTAGGTGAATAATGCGTTCAGCTTTCCGGTTTTTCAATGTCATTCAGAGAACTGCACGATGATTAAACTTGATTTTGTTTAACTCTGGTGCACCCAATCGGTCTTCATACAGCTTTAGGGTTAAGAACAGGCTAATAGTGTAAGCTATTATGAGTGCATGTATGAGACTTCCTTATATTAGTTGTATTGGGTTGTGGTGCTTCTCATCTACACTACCTGACAAAAGTCTTGTCGATTCCAGTTGTAAGAGCAACACATCATAACTTGACTTCTAGTTGATCATTTGGAAAAGTGGCAGAAGGTAGATTTTTCTGATGAATCATCTGTTGAACCACATTCCAATCATCACAAATATTGCAGAAGACCTATTGGAACCTGCATAGACCCAAGATTCTCACAGAAATCAGTCAAGTTTGGTTAAGGAAAACTCATGGTTGGGGGTTACATTCAGCATAGGGGCATGCGAGAGATCTGAAGAGTGGATGGCAAAATCAACAGCCTGAGGTATCAAGACATTTGTGCTGCCCATTACATTACAAACCACAGGAGAGGGCAAATTTTTCAGCAGGATAGCACTCCTTCTCATACTTCAGCCTCCACATCAAAGTTCCAGAAAGCAAAAAAGGTCAGCTGCTTCAGAATTGAACAGCCCAGTCACCAGATATGAACGTTATTGACCATGTCTGGGGTAAGATGAAGGAGGAGGCGTTGAAGATGACTCCAAAGAATCTTGTTGAACTATGGTGGTCCTGCAAAAACGCTTTCTTTGCCATTCCAGATGACTTTATTAATAAAATATTTGAGTCATTGCAGAGATGTATGGATGCAGTCCTCCAAGCTCATGGAAGTCCTACACAATATTAATTGTTTTTCCACTGCAGCATGACTTTATATTCTATACTGTACAGTATTTCTGTTAAGAGACAAGACTTTTGTCTAAGCAAAGTCTGACCTTACAGTCCTAATTAAATAATTAAAAAACAGCACATGATTATATTTTATTTCAGTAAAATAAGCATTATCTAGAGGCCTTTGTATTTCATATAAGCCACTTCTGATGCCAAATGATTTACTAGAAGTCAAGTTATTATTTGTTGTTCCTAAAACTTGGATAGGTGACAAGACTTTTGTCAGATAGTGTAGTTCCCCATAGATACATTTGTGGATTGACATTGGACCGCTTCAGTCATAATGGTCAAAGTAATGACTTAATGTAAAAGTCAATGATTTTTCCAAGGAGTCTAAATACTTTAATTTGGTGTTGGTTTGTGTGTTTATATTAATTACAGTTTATATTAATTACAGTATACCAAGTTTTTAAACTAAACATATATGCTAATGCCTGCTAAATACCAGCATGCTGTTGGGGTCATAAATATTGAGTAGTTTTTTTTTTTTTTTTTTTTTTTGGAGAAGCAGATTTGTAAAGTCAAAACATAGATGGTGAAAGACGAGCACTAACTAATGCAATTCCCATATCTGTGTCAATCCCGCTCCCTGCTACAGCAAGCATCTGCCAGGAATGTAAGTAAAAAGAAACTGCAGTAGAGTAATGATGAACATCCAAATGCTGTCCACACTGATGAAAGTTACCATCACATGAATATGTAAATATGTTTTTCAAAATGTACAAAACATAAATAACAGGAGTGAAAACTGGGAAATCATCTGCTCATAATGATATATGCTTTGCTATTCATGTTAACAATTTTTGTAAATGACACAATATTTAACTGTAATATGATCTGCATTTCACTGTAGCACAGCTATGCAGTATGTTACTGTATTTTAACGTTGCATTGTAAAAATTACTGTATATTTTACATTAAAGATATACATACCATACTGTAAATACAATATACGGCAAGATATATTGTGCTGCAAATGTAAGTACAGTATTTTTGCTAGAACTGATTTACAGTAATTTACTGTAGATTCTACAAGAAATTGTTAACAGTGTATGACATCAACATATGAAATAATCACAATGAAACGTATTGTTCGATCATCAAGTATATGTTTGGCTTCAGTTTAAATTTAATAACATACTGACTTCACAGAATGGGTTTCATAAACAACCTTGAAAGTAGGGGAATGTCTTGTTTCTTAAGTGTAAGTTTCTTGTTCGTAAGTGCAAAACGCGCCTAAGCCCGAAACTGAAAGCAAGAGGTGACTTTTAAGGGATCGTTTAATATGGATTATTTAATCATTCTTACTGTTCAGTGAACGCAAACAGTCGTAGTTTATTAAAGAAGCAAACCCCTCACTGCACGACAGCTGCACCTTTAGCAAACCTCCTAATTCCTGCCGCACGAGGACTTTATGATTGTTTATGAGTGTCAAAAGTGGCTGATCTGTTCGACTAAATATTTGACTGCGTGTCACTACATATCAAACGACTTAAACGATAAAACTAAAGAAGTGTCCACTGTGCTGAGCAAGAGCTCTTACTAAACAGCGCAGCATCGATGACGTAAGCGTGCCCAGGCCCGATTGTAATGTGAGTGCGGGCCGTCGGGGGAGATGAGAGGGGGGACAAGTGTGCTTTGGCCTGGTTTAAGGCAACTGCACATAGTGTGAGTATAGTTGCCTTAAACCGGGCCAAAGCACGCTTGTCCCCCCTCTCATCTCCCCCGATGGCCCGCACTCACAATTCTCAAATGATCCGGGAAAGGGGCCTGGGCACGGTTCAGATAGCATCGTTTGAGTAGGCCCATAGTCAATCTTTTAATTTCATAACAACATTACTGAACAACAAACCATGGCATTCAGAGAACCACACTTACTGCACAAGAGGAAATATGAAGCAGATCCAATCAGGAGTGCCCGGCTTCTGGCTAGGGAACTGACGAGACCACAGATACCTCCAAACACCAGCATCACCAGACTCAGGGGCAGTAAGATGGCAATCACGCAGTGCATGACTGAATCAAGAAAATTATAGGCCTAGCTGTTAAGCCAAATAGAAATGACTTATAGAAACACCAACTGATGTGTCACCCATACTAATACACAGACTCTTAATAGTGACCAATTTAGTGGACAAGATATAAAAAGATATTTCATTATGGAACATGAAACAACAAGCAGTTAAGCAAACATTAAGCCAAACATGAACATTAGAAACACCAGCTAATATGCACATTTAGGACATTAATAGTGACTAATTCAGTTGTAAACATTGATTTATGTACATTAACAGATTTTTAATCAGACTTTATCTTTGTGAAAAAAAGCTTTAAAACACTCACTTTCCATCTGTCTTTCTGATTCTGAATATCCAGTGTCTTCTGAATTACTTTTTTCATCTGCAGTCAAAAAACACAAAAGCAATTGTCAATGTGCAATAATGAACGTCCTTAGGACAACCAATATTACTTCTAAATATAGCACATTTTAAAACGCTTTCAAACATTGTTTTGATATTTAGCTAAGCTAGTTTACACCGCGTAAAATATGACAGAATCAAGAAGTAACCATGGCAACATATGCTAAATCGCTGACTGAGCGGCAAGAACATCGACAAATTATGCATACTTACGTCAGCATAGAAAATACTTAATTGAAATTATTAAAGGCTAATTTTTGAACAAAACGAATAATATGGTATAAAAGTTTCTGACAAATGAAACTAGTGTGTACATTTCGCTTTTAGTTTGAAGTATTCAAAAATGAACAAGCCTGCACGTGTACGCCATTATCGTAAACAATAACGAATGTAAAATAAATTTGCTACACAACTATAGGCAGGATAATAGCCAAGACAACCCAACAATCTTTTTGTTTTTAAAAGATGTCTAATAGACGTCTACTTGGCAACAACAAGGCTAAAATTGGGCTGTCAGTAAAAAACTAATAGACTTGAGTAGCCGTCAAATATGCAAATGAATGACCACACATATAACTCTGTCTGTTTGACGACTAGTCTAGTTTCTTAGATGTCTATTAGAATTTCACTGACAGCCCAGCCTTTTAGCCAAGCTGTCTTCGTTTAGACGTCGACACGTCTATTAAACACAAAATTGTTTGCTGTGAATGGTTACGTGTTTATAGTATACTAGGTGGTTAATAATCATAAGGAAAGTTTTCTCATTAATTTTCACCCACATAAATTATTTTTTTTTCACCCAGTGAGCGCATTCGTTGCTCAAATTAACTGTAATAATAACGAGGAAAAGCCACCAAAAAGCACCATTAACAAAGAAAATGCTGTACTTTTTTCATCAGAGCTAATTAACAACTGCTTGCAAAGACGCGAGAATGAAAATGAGCGCCACCATACCTTCTGTTACTCCCCAAAGTCCCGAGTTGCTGCGCTCCGGGTTAGTGTGGTTCGTGCGCTGGTCTTCGATGATGTACCAATATTCAGTCCCAATGGCGAGCGCTAAACAGCTGAAACTGAGAACACCAGTCAGACCCCCGCATACCACCACGAAACCGAATGTGATTTTCATATCTGCCAGGATGCCCGCGATTCAGGGCAACCCCAAATCATTTGTGCAAGGCACTGGCTGTGCGACGCGATCAGATGCTGAACTGAAAGGTCCCAGGACGCAGGTCAGGACTCATGGAAAAGATCTCACGCGCTGCCCAACAACTGCATTGAGTGATGCAGATTGTCAATCAAAGACGCAAACAACATCTGATCACGATAGCTGCTATTACTAGAAAAGTTGTGCGGTGTTAGGAGAATAGGTGGGCTGGTTTAACATTTATCCCTCAACGGTGTGTGTGCGCGCTGTCCGTGTCCAACTATCACTGAGCGCAAGATAACGCATGACGGGTACAGACGAAACATGACGCACAGTGCATAACCAACACCCTTCATGACATATTTAACCATACACCTTTTTGTGATCAAAAATACGAATATGCAACAAAATCAATAAAGAATTGCAAGATAAAATATTATTATTTTAACTCAAATACTGTAATTGTTCAATGCTTATCAAATCAAGTGCTTAATCTCATTATACATTGTTTCAGAGGGGACTAAGTAGTGCAAATTTTCTCAACTGCAACATTAAGTACACATGCTTAAGTCTGAATGTCTAAGGCATTTCAGATATCACTGATCTACTGGGATTAAGCACAACAAATGGTCTAGAAAAAAAAATCCAATGAGAAAGAAAACGTGTTTATGCCAAATGTCATAGCAAATAATCCCTCATATGCACCCAGGTTTGCAGGAGCATACACAACATATCAAACCTTGAAACAGAAGATCAAACTTTAATTATTGTCAGACAAAACAGAAAGGAGAACTGTTTAATGCCACAGCTTACCTGTATACTGTTGCAAACAATTTCCATTTCTTTTATGAAAATAATGTGCGCATCTGATGGTTACATCTGACATAACACGCCCTGTAAAATGCAACTAAATAAAAAATTACAAAACTGAATAAACTTTTTTTTAGTCTGAGAGGTCTAATACTGCTTAGTCTTTTTTGTATATTTCAACAAATGACATATTCTATTTCAAATACACTCACCGGCCACTAAATTAGGTACACCAGTCCAACTGCTCGTTAATGCAAATTTATAATCAGCCAATAACATGGCAGCTATTTAATGCATTTAGGACTTAATGCAGTTCAAACTGAGCATCAAAATGGAAAAGAAAGGGGATTTAAGTGACTTTGAACATGGCATGGATGTTGGTGAAAGACAAGTTGGTCTGAGTATTTCAGAAACTGCTGATCTACTAAGATTTTTACACACAACTATTTCTAGGGTTTACAGAGAATAGTCATAAAAAGAGAAAATATCCAGTGAGCTGCATTTCTGTGGGGGTAAATGCCTTGTAGATGCCAGAAGCTAGAGGAGAATGTCCAGACTGGTTCGAGCTGATAGAAAGGCAACAATAACTTAAATGATCACTCGTTACAACCGAGATATGCAGATGAGCATCTCTGAATGCACAACTAGTTAAACCTGAGGCAGATGGGTTACAGCAGCAGAAAAACACACTCCTGTCAGCTAAAAACAGGAAACAGGCTACAATTCGCACAGGCTCACCAAAATTAGACAATAGAAAATTGGAAAAATGTTGGCTGGTCATATGAGCCTCGATTTCTACTGTGACATTCGGATGGTAGGGTCAGAATTTGGCATCAACAACATGAAAACATGGATCCATCCTGCCTTGTGTCAACGATTCAGGGAGGTGGTGGTGGGGTAATGGTGTGGGGATATTTTCGTGGCACACTGGGCCCATTGGTACCAACTGAGCTTTTTCCAGCAAGATAGCATGTCATGTAATAAAGCACAAATCACCTCAGACTCAAATGGCCCCCACAGTCACCACATCTCAATCCAATAGAGCCCCTCTGGGATGTGATAAAACGGGAGATTCGCATCATAAGTGTTCAGCCGACAAATCTGCATCAATTGCATAATGCTATCATGTTAATATGAACCAAAATCTCTCAGGAATATTTCCAGTACCTTCTTCAATGTATGCCATAAAGGATTCAGGCAGTTTCTGAAGGCAAAAGTGTGCTCCAACCCGGTACTAGTAAGGTATACCTAATAAAGTGGCCGGCGAGTGTATATT
Organism: Danio rerio; assembly: GCF_052040795.2. Taxonomy (NCBI): domain Eukaryota; kingdom Metazoa; phylum Chordata; class Actinopteri; order Cypriniformes; family Danionidae; genus Danio; species Danio rerio. The sequence continues at coordinate 36,901,528 of NC_141032.1, forward strand.
GCATATTCCATTGCAAATTCAAACAAATAGTACAATTTATTAAGCCCGAATGCTTTTAAAATTCTCATAAAGTCACAGGCCTTATAAAATGCATGCAAATAATAAACTTTTTCTCTTTAATGCTTACACTCTGCAGTGACGTTATTAATCTCATGTGTTCTGAACTGTGGCTCCTCTACTATAATCTGGAACTCAACATTTGCACATTGCGATATTGATGCTGAAACAATATATTGTACAGCTCTAGTTTGTTCCACTCAATTGGTCTCCAAAGACACCTGATTGTCAAACCAATAAACCTTTGGGGTGTTTTAGACAGGAGATGCACAATTGTAAAAACTGCAGTAATTTCCAAGAAAACTCCCCCATTACAAATACCTCACCAAATCCTGATTTTTGGACAGTTAGGACAAGGTTGCAGAAAGAAATTTACAGGGATCATGGGATACTATTTCTTTTTAATTTTTCTCATATTAAAATAAATACTATAAAAGCAGGAAGAAAGTGTAATAAAATCAACTTTCACAAGTGACAGAACACAGATTTAAACACTGATAACATTTAAAGAGAACAGAGTGTTCCTTGACATATAAATGAACGAAAAGAAAAGAGCGAGGTCAATAAAAGGACCACAGCCAAATGCTCTCAATGAACCTCTTCATTCCTCTCCCATCGCAGTCTGGATGATCTGGTTTCTCTTGAGCTTCACTGCGTCTTCAAATTTATCAATCGCGTGGCCACATGATTTTTTCTGAAAGGTTAAAAAACATGTCATTTCGTATATACTACTAGCATGTAAATGTCAAAATCAAATAACACAGTATAACAATGTTCAGCTTTGGAATGTGCAAAAACTTAGATTTCATTGCAAGTAAAGGTTTTTATTTGCCCCAAGGAAAATACAAACCAAATGCATTTTTAATACAGTAGATTTTCAGACTGAGTGACATTCAAAATAATGTCTAAATCTGTGTCACAGTTTAAATAACACATTAATTAGGGCTATGCAGTTTGGCCTAAAATCAAAATCTCGATTAATTGAACATTTTAACTCGATTGAGATTATTGAATGATTATTTTATTTATTCATTTTATTTTTGTGCCCTCATATCCCACTGACAAGTTTTATACAGTAAACATACACACATATAACAATTCATTCATTTTTGAATGAAGGGGGAATTACTTGATTTGAAAATAATCGAAGGAAAAACACTATCTACTATCTATGATTATTTATTGAATATCAACACAGAACAACTGAAATTAAAACAAATTGTTTTAAATATTTTTCATATTAAAAGTAGAAAATAAGCTGCATCTTGTCTAAAAATATCTCTTTTATATGAATTTTTTTTTAAATATAATTTTTATGTGCAATGGAAAATTGCTAAAATTATTCCTCCGCAGGACTCCACAATCACTCCAACAGGCTCGCTGCTCTTTTACAGAGTGCTCGCCCACACTTGTCACCACTATCAAGTCGACCAATTACAGAGCTTGCACTATGCATCGTTGCAATGTACAATACAGAAGTGTAAACAGAGCGGGGTCACCTGACTCTACATGTTTTAGGGAAATAAAAAATAATACTAATAATAAATTAATTAATTAATAAAAACGGTCTGGAAACCTTTGATTGATTATAGGTTCTGAATGTCGATTGCGATTTCTTTTCGAATAAATAACCCAGCCCTAACATTAATACACATTTTATCTGTAGTAAATTTTAAACACTGATTTTTATTTCAAATTACACATATCAAACCCATATCATGCACGATGACAAATTAATAATTTTTTTTTGTCTTGATGGGAGTTTTGGTTCCGTGCCACAGTAATCTTTGCTTTGGTTAGCTTGTTGTCTTTAAAATATTAAAATTACTGAACAATAGCATCAAGTGGACCAGACCAATATTTAAATTAAATAATGGCATGGGCTTTAGAACACTGACAATGTCAATGAGCTGAATTAATTTGAAATAAACTGAACCAATTTAACACTTAAACAATGAAATTATTGCATTGTGTAAAGCTGTTTATAGCGGAATTGAACTGGATTACAGTTACAGGTGAATTGAATAAACTAAATTTGTCCGTAGTGTAAGTGTGTATGGATGTTTCCCAGAGATGGGTTGCAGCTAAAAGGGCATCCGCTGTGTAAAACATATGACGGATAAGTTGGCGGTTCATTCCTTCGGGACTAAGCCAAAGGAAAATGAATAAATGAACTGGATTCATAACTGATGAACTTTGCAACTTCGGCTGTTACTGAAGTGAAACAACACTGACTTAAGCTGAATATTAACACTTATTATCTTTTGTACATCATAACTTGAGGTTTCAGAACTGATATTTCCCTGTTTATTAATATGTCGCTGGTTGATTTTAAGCTATATTGCATAAAGCACTGCACATAAAGCATTTCCTCAATATTTAGCTCATTTCTTTATTCTACATAGCACAGCATGTGTGTTTGTTTATTTATTTAGTGACCATGTACACAAATGTGACTAATTAAAGGGATTGTTGACCTAAAAATGAAAATGTATTCACTATTTACTCTCCCTTAAGTGTTTCCAAATCTTTATACTTTCCTTTATGTTGCTGAACAAAAAGATATTTGGAAGCTAAAACCTGTAACCATTGGCTACCATAGTATAAAAAAATAATATAAAAATATACTACTACCGAAACCAATGGTTACATGTTTCCATCATTTTTTAAAATATCTTTTCCCTTTAAAATCATAAAATATTAAATGTAAGACCAATTTATTTTTAACAAATAATCAAGATAAAACATTTTTGAATACCACATCAGCTTTTTTTAAAAGTATGCCATAAAATATTTCACATTCTCGTTTAACATGTTTACTTGTTTTTTTTTCACTATAAAATTAAAATCAAGTGTAGTAGTGCAACAGGATTATGTCTGTTTGATTTGTTTGTAAACCAACAATGCTGTTTAGTGTAAACCGTTATTTAAAACAGTCAAAATATGGTCAACCACTTGGTAAAGCAGGCAGTTAAGGTAAGAGTTCAGATTTTTGCTCAGGGTTAACCATGGCATGCTTCTGAGGTTTTCACCAGTGTCTGTAGACGTTTTGCTGCCAATTATTGAAAAAGTTCAGCAGAATTTGAATGAGAAACACGGGAGAAACCATTCTTACAGCATAAGAGTATTTTTTATTATAGTCAATATATTTTATTTTTTAAAAATTTGTGAAGGTATGCAAGTAAAATCTTATATTGTTGTGATTACCATCTTCTACATAGATATATACTCTAGATATCGCATAGGGACCCTGAGTATGCGTCAATAGCACCGCCACTGGTACAGTGCTCCCAGGACAAATGTCATTCAACCGCACTAGTCAAGACAGTGTTATTACGTGAAGATGCGGGACTTTAGTACTGTCTACGGGTGTAGTAACGAGCAAACAAAGAAAACAAAGCACAAAGGCAGAACATTTCATCGGTAATATTAAGTTTTTTTCTGTTTTTGTATGTTCTGAACTTTTGTACTAATCAGGTAACGTTATTGATGATAACAGTCACTTACTGCATTCACCATTATGCAAAGCAGCCTTATCTCACACTAAACACTCGGCTTATGCTAGTTTTGTTGAATAAAATCAGCAAACAATGCAAAAGAAATATGACAACAAGATGCTGCGCTGCCAGAAACTTGTATTATTGTCGCCTTACGTTAGTGAACGAATCGTTTGGGGGATTCATTCACAAACGAATCGCTCCCTCCGTCAGTATGAGAAGTGAAAGCAGGAGAGGAGCTGTGTTTCAGGACACAGATTAGATTCAATTTAACAGGGAGGGTGAATAGTACATTTCTGTACACACAAACACAAGCTTTTTGTCAGAAATGCCCATGTGGTCACTGATCCATCAATGTAGAAAAGTGATGTAAAATTATAATTTTCGTAATTAGAAAAAAAAAATAAATACAAACATCCAGGAGATCTCCCGATCATAGATATATGTGTATATGTGCATATCTCTGGCTTTGGATGGCCACAGTCCTCCACTGTACCTTGGTCCCGTATTCATTTCTAAGGAGTGCTACCCTGTAGCAAGATGGCGGTGCTATTGACGCATTCCGTCCAATAGACAACAATAGGCCAGGCAACATCTAATATATATATCTATGCATCTTCTAGGCTAAAAACAAAATGGAACCATTTTGAAAGATGTAAAACACAGTGACTGCAAGCCAGTTTTGAGGAAAACACAAAACAAAACTGTTTGTTGTAACAGAGTGTTACAAGTAAGCCACACACTGTTGGACAGCAACTAAACCAACAAAATACTTTGAAATTTTTACTGTAATGCGGGGAACTTTTTATATTAAAACGTTTTAATAGAAAAAATATATATTATTGCTAATAATACAAATAAATGCATTGTATAATAATGGATAATAATACAAATAAATCTAAATCTGATTATTCAATAGATAGACAAATAAACAACCATGCTGTGCAATGTAGAATAAAAAATAAGCTAAGTACTGAGGAAATATAGCTAATATTTAAATTTATTGTGTGAAATCTGCCCATTTAAGCATGTGTTATAACTAACCCTCTGCCTGTTACAACTTGCCCCGCAGGTGGGGTAAATAGTACAATTTTTACTCCTGGCACTTTTGGAAATACTGAACAGAAACCGTAGGTCCGGTGATAATACTTTCAGTGCTCATTTGTAGGAGAGGCTTGTGTGTTGTTGGTAAAAAAAATATATGGTTTGTCTAACCCTATTACTTTTTTGTTTTGTTTTGTGTTTAATAGAAAAAAAGAAATTCATAAAGATTTAAAACAAGTAAATGATGCAATGCAAGTAATTGAGCAAACGATAACAGAATATTCATTTTTGGGTGAACTATCCCTTTAAAACGTTCTGTCAGTCATGTCATACTCACAATAATAAACTTCTGTCTCTCTTTCTGAAGTTTTAGAAATTCCTCCACAGTCAGACTGTCCACTGTCTTCTTCAGCAAGATAAAATCACAGCTGGGAGAATGCGCTTTATGCTCTTTCCTGACAGCACAACAAACCACACAGCACGTCAGGAACAAATGCGAAATAACAAGGGGACCCATGGCATTTATTAAATCAAATAAACCCGGAGTCTCATTGAATTAAAGAGACAAAGCTTCTTTCAGATGTATAATGCAATAGTGGGCAGTTTAAAAGACACGGACTCACTCAGGGTCATCCTCCGGTTCCCATCCTTCCAGCTCTTTCAGACAGAAGAAACACTGCGCTATATCTGGACTGTTCTCCGACGGGGTGTGAATAAATCCAGCTTTAGCCATCTAAGAAACAATGAAAACATGTATAAAACACATTTCTTTGTTAACTTACGCCTACAGAACCTAGTGTCTGTCTTTACTCACGTTTTCTGGAGTGCAAACGCAGCCCTCTTCAAACGGCCAACCGACGAATGTTTGAAGTCTATTCTCGTAAAAGTACATTTTGGTCTGATCATCACTTGCAAGATCCATTTTGTGGGAGGTTGGTGTGGAAATTAAACAAAAGACAACCGAGATAAATCCGCAGGAGTCTCGCTTGCTTGTTGATTCTTGCGGTAAAAGTTTAAAATTGAAAGCGCGGGTTTTGATTGGCTGCAAAGCGCCACAACCACGCATGCGCAGTTCGACCACAGCATGTAGTTAGTTGTTGTCAGAGTCAGACGGTTATTGTTATTTCTTTTAGTTACTTGTCTTCTAACATAGACTGACTTCTGTAGAAAAAACACGAAAGCACTTGTTTCTCTCCTTATTTATCTCTTTCACACACTATGCACTATATAAAAAAAAATCCTGGTTACCTTATTAGTCCATTGAACTTATACAGGCTCTGTAGCTAGCTTGTAGCTAGAACCAGCCCTTCTCAAAAAAATGGACCTTTTTGCAGTTATGCAATTTTCTGTTTAATTATGAGATTTAAATACATTTTAAGCACCATTTTTAGCTGGATTAGCTTGTCAGATGGTCATCATAACCACACTTTTTGATGTACCAAAAATATTTCCTAAAACTAGATTTAAAACATCTAAAAAATACTTATTTTTAAAATACAAATTAATGACATCATTTGACATTAAAAAGAATCCGTTTTAAATTAAGAACAAGCCTATTGTCATTTATTAGGCAAATTATAAATAACAAACTTTTCTCAGTCTGAATTTGGCCAATTGGTTAATAATATAAAATAAAAAGAACAATAATATAGAGCTTCACAATTTTTCTAGCCTCTTGTAAAAAAAAGTACATTTGAAAATTCATGGATTATATTGTATTGAAATAAATTTAAATTTGATGGGTTTTTTGATGGATTATTTTTACAATTTAATAATACGTATAATAATTCCTTACAAATATATAGCGATTTTCTGGACACTCAAATCGCTTAACACATTGGAGGATATCTCCTCATCCACCACCAGTGTGCAGCATCTACCTGGATTACGCAACGACTGCCATATTGCACCAGACTCAGGGGCGGATTTAACCAATAAGAGAGGTAAGTGGCCGCTTAGGGCCCCAAGAAATATGGGGCCCCCAATAATTATCTGGAAGCATATTATACCTATAAACGATATATAACATTGTTTTCATGTCCATATTTTGTAAGGTGAGAGTTACAAATACAATTTTTATGTAATTAAATAGTAATTAATATAAAATCAAATATAATATTACTATGATCATATAAATTTATGTAATAGTAATAATAATATTACAAAATTATCCATCATGGAGCAGTCCAGGAGTAAAATCATATATAAAAAAATATTAGTTATTTTAGTTGTAAATTCATTTTTAAGAAAACTAATCTTTTAAAATGTAAATCATTCATTTCCTTGTCGGCTTAGTCCCTTTATCTGGGGTTGCCACAGCGGAATGAACCGCCAACTTATCCAGCAAGTTTTTACGCAGTGGATACCCATCCAGCTCTGGGAAATAAAATGTAAAGTTTGTATTAATTTAAAATGTCGAAAAGAATATTGAGTGATATTTAAAAAAAAAAAAAAAACACAATAAATAAAAGGGTGCATTTCAGGACTTGGGCCCTATGGCTGGAATTGCTTATGGCCCCAAAATCAGTAAATCCGCCCCTGGCCAGACCGCACACCACACACCAGTGATGAAGCCAATTATGATATGATAGCATATTTATAATATGATGGCAATTTATGATGGCATAGCAGTTAGAATAGGATAAATGAGCTCATAAATGGGGCAAATTCTGGAGCTTTGTCAGTGAAGGGTGGGTCTTTTGAACCACCTGAACCCTCTTTGGCTATGGGCCTGTTATATTATGTTAACTTGACTTAAAACAGCTTGTGTAAAAATTAAGTTAGAACATGATTAACTTATTTTAATAAGTTACAATGAAGTAAAACCATCATATGCAGTCATGATTAATTGATCACATCAGTTTTTAAAGTGTGGTATATGAAAGCTCTTTGATGTATTGGCCATTTTTGTCAAGCTCATAAGAAGTGTTTTTGTAAGGCACATGAGACAGTTTTCATGTTTTTGGTAAATGTTTGCAACACTTCACATTATTAGATTGTGTTCAGTGTAAATAAGCTGAAGATCACAGACACTACAAACAAGCACTTTTGCAAATTTATATCTTATCATTTGCTCTAGGGTAATGTAGGCCTACTGTGTGTGCTTTTATTGCTTTAGTATAATCAGATTTTAAACACGCATGATGTTAAACCTTAAGAAACATATTTTATCATAGTGATTAGATCATTGCCACTTGACCATGAATTTTTTTTGTTCAGTTAGTGATCATTCTTTTTAACAACATTGCAGATCATTTTTGAATGTGATTTTTAGAATATTCATTCATTCATTTATTTATTTTCTTGTCGGCTTAGTCCCATTATGAATCCGGGGAATAATTAATCACAGCAGAATGAACCGTCAACTTATCCAGCACGTTTTTACGCAGCAGATGCCCTTGCAGCTGCAACCCATCTCTGGGAAACATCCACACACACTCATTCACACACACACTCATACACTTCGGACAATTTAGCCTACGCAATTCACTTGTACCGCATGTCTTCGTACTGTGGTGGAAACCAGAGCACCTGGAGGAAAACCACGCAAACGCAGGAAGAAAATGTCAATTCCACACAGAAACGCCAACTGAGCCCTAGGGTCGAACCAGCAACCCAGTAACCTTCTTGCTGTGAGGCGACAGCACTACCTACTGCGCCACTGTGTCACCAGGATATTTATTCTTTTATTAATTATTTTTGGCTTAGTCCCTTTATTAATCTAGGGTTGCCACAGTGGAATGAACCGCCAACATATCCAGCATATGTTTTAAGCAGCGGATGCCCTTCCAGCTGCAATCCATCACTGGGAAACAAACTCATTCACACACATACACCACCGACAATTTAGCTTACCCAGTCTTTTGACTGTGGGGGAAACCGGAGCTCCTGGAGGAAACTCATGCAACAGGGGGAGAACATGCAAACTCCACACAGAAATGCCAACTCACCCACTCGGGGCTCAAACCGGCAACCTTCTTGCTGTGAGGCGACAATGTTAACCACAGAGGCATCGTGTCACCCTTGATGTCTTTTATTTTACAAAATTAGTTACCATAGAATGTCTCTGTAAGATAACTGCTCTGGTTGACCACAGTGCACATCCAGTGTAGAGAATTATTGGGTTTCATATTTTTATCTTATTGACTGCAGCCAGCAGCAGTTCGTTTATGAAACAAGTCTTCATGAATAGTATTGTGTTTTCTCGGTGGGAATACAACCAGCATATAGAGATCATAGCGACAGGCACCACTTGCCTAGGATTCAATGCTTAGTTACTGGAAGCCAATTCAATTCAGAGCAGAAACATGATGCAGCTTACAGCAAATGAGATTCATTCCTCCAGAATTAAGAGACAGGATTTTATTGAAATGACTGTAAAATCTTTCCAGATGGTTTTAAAGAGATGGTTCAACCAAAAATAAAAACTCTTCCTCTCTATTCACGTTCCAAACTTGTTTGATTTTTTTTATTCTGATAAAAATTTATTTTGAGCTAGAACCTGGTAACCATTGACTTCCATGGTATTTGTTTGTCCAACTACTGATGTCAATGGTTACAGGAATTCAGCTTTCTTAAAAAATCTTAACAGAAGACGGATACTAGGGTTTGAACCCTCTTGAGGGAGAGTAAATAGTGAGCATATTTTTATTTTTGTGTGAACTATCCCTTTAAGAAAGCAAAAAAATCACAATAGGGAATACAACATGTGTAATTTTGCCACAATTATAGCATGTTATGGAATAGTGTGCGATAGTGAGCTGTTATGATAAAGGTTCAGGTCTTGTCGTGTTTGTCTTATTGGTATTCACAGGCTCCTGTTTTATAGAACTATAAACCAGAAAAAATAAATAATACATGCGTAATGCTGAATACTGATTCTAAATCAAATGCCGGTTGATGGGAAAACAGATGTCCAAACATAACACCTCAGTTTTACCAATGTATTTTCTCTCATCTGAAAATGTGGCAGTTCGTTCAGTGTCCACAAGATGTCAGTATTCCCAGAGGGAAGAGCTGTCCGCCGTCTCTCCGTCTCCTTTCAGATTCCCGCCCTGATCTCCCCGCAGGTATTTGCCGTTTTTGCCTCTAATCGCTATTCGTCCGTGCTCTAAGAACTCAAAGCTGAAATCCTCAGGCGTGTCTCCGTCTGAACACACCAAACCACTGCTGGACACATACCAGAATTTCCCGCCAGCACCTGCAGGAGCACACTAGAGGTCAGCTTCACGACATAAATGACAACATAAATAAATTAAACTGGGTAATTTCAGGTTTATAACATTACACAAATAACAAAAACTGGTTCATTTCAACTACATAGCATACATTACATAATAAAATGTCATATAGCTTTCATATATTTTATGAACATGGAAACAGAATGTTCCATCAGCACCAGCAGGAACACAGCAATGGTCAGCTCCACAACATAAATGGAGTAAATAAAAATAAATAGTCTAATAAAATGTTGGCTATATATAAGAGACCCCTTCAAGACTGTTGTTTTTTTTGGGTTTTTTTTGGGACCTTTTAAAAATAAGTCATACGCTCACCAAGAGCCCAACCAATTAATATTAATACACACACTGCAAATACTGCAATATTATAAGTGTCAATAGTCAACATTATAATAGTGTCATATTTTAAATATAGTGTTCCCATAATTTTCACAAGTTTGTTGGGAATTTTTTTTGTATTAAATTGTATTTAGCTATTGTGCCTAGTGAATGGTCTAAATCAGGGGTCACCAATCTCATTTCTGGAGGTCCGGAATTAGCTCCAACTTGCCTCAACACACCTGCCTGGGTGTTTCAAGTATACCTAGTAAGACCTTGATTAGCTTGTCCAGGTGTGTTTAATTAGAGCTAAAATCTGCAGGACACCAGACCTCCAGGAACAAGTTTGGTGATCCCTGGTCTAAATAAAAGAATAAATAAAAAAAAGAAAATACTTTTATTCAACAAGCATGCATTAAATTGTTCAGAAATGACAGTATAGACATATGTTGCAAAATAATTCATTCATTCATTCATTTTCTTTTCGGCTTAGTCCCTTTATTAATCGGGGGCCGCCACAGCAAAATGAACTTATCCAGCATATGTTCTACACAGTGGATAACCTTTCAGCCGCAACCCAACACTTGGAAAATGTTGCAAATTACTTTTAGAAATATATATTTGTGATTCATAAAAAAAACCTGGAATAAGTATAATTTTACACAAAAATATTGAGCATCAAAACTGTCTTATTTAATGATAAGGGCCAATGTTAATAATGCAGGAATAATAACTCACAGTTACTGAGCTCATATACTACAATCATATATATATTTTGATAGAAAGCCAACAGTAACTCAAATAACCTCTCATTACAACCGAGGTATGCAGAAGAGCTTCTCTGAATGCTCAACACGTCTAACCTTGAGACGGATGGCTACAGAAGCAGAAGACCACACCAGGTGCTACTCCTGTCAGCTAAAACAGGAACCTGAGGCTACAATTCGCACAGGCTCACCAAAATTGGACAATAGAAGATTGGAAAAATGTTGCCTGGTCTGATGAGTCTCGATTTCTGCTGTGACATCCAGATAGTAGGGTCAGATCTTGGTGTCAACACCATGAAAGCATGGATCTATCCTGCCTTGTATCAACGGTTCAGGCAGGTGATTGTAGTAGTGGTGGTGTAATGGTGTGTGGGATATTTTCTTGGGACACTTTGGGCCCATTAGTACTAATTGAGCATCATGTCAACACCACAGCCCACCTGAATACTGTTGCTGAACAAGTCCATCCCTTTATGACTACAGTGTACCCATCATCTTCTGATGGCTACTTCCAACAGAATAAAGCACCATGGCATAAAGCACAAATCATCTCAGACTGGTTTCTTGAACATGACAATAAGTTCACTGTACTCAAATGGCCTCCACGGTCACCAGATCTCAATCCAATAGAGCACCTTTGGGATGTGGTGAAATGGGAGATTTGCATCATAGATGTGCAGCAGACAAATCTGCAGCAACTGCGTGATGCTATCATGTCAATATGGACCAAAATCTATAAGGGAATATTTTCAGTACCTTGTTCACTCTATGAAAAGATTTTGGGGTTCCAACCCGGTAAGGCGTACCTAATAAAGTGGCCGTAGAAATGTATGTATATATGTATATATTAAAAACATTATTATTAGTTTCAAAAATAAAACTCAAATTAACATTTTAGGTGGCTCAGTGGTTAGCAATGTCACCTCACAGAAAGTAGGTTGCTGGTTTGTGTCCCGACATTTCTGTGTGGAGTTTGCATTTTCTCCCCAAGTTTGCATGGGTTTCCTCCGGGTGCTCCGGTTTCCCCCAAAGTCCAAAGACATGTAGTAGAGGTGAATTCGGTTGGCTAAATTGTCCGTAGTTTATGAGGGTTAATGAGTGTGTGTGTTGATGTTTCCCAGATATGGGTTGCAGCTGGCAACACCCATTAAAACAAGTGCTGGATAAGTTGGTGGTTCATTCCGCTGTGGTGACCCCAGATTAATAAAGGGACTAAGCTAAAAAGATTGAATGAATGAACGTATGAGTGTGAATGAGTGTATGGATGTTTCCCATTGCTGGGTTGCGACATCCGCTGCGTAAAATATATGCTTGAATAATGGGTGGTTCATTCCACAGTGGTGACCCCTGATAAATGAGAGACTAAGCCGAAGGAAAATGAACGAATGAAATTAACATTTTACTCAAATATAAAGACTTGCATGTTTATAAAATATGAAATGATGAATTCCTCTTACTTAATCATCCAATCTAACATTGGGTATATTTCATGCCTTTTCATTAAGTTTATAGTTATAAGTAAACCCAGTCTTCCCTCTTAAAAGAAAGCTAGTTTCCATCAAAGTCAATTCCAGTTGGTTAATTAATTAAAAATGACATTTCTAGCGCTGATTCCAATTAACAGAACTCATTCCCAGAAGCACTTTTTTGCCTTTAAATCAATTTCCAGCCAATAAAAGCTCATTAATTGTTTTCCAGAAATCAGCTTGAGGACTCATTACAGCGCATTCAGAATATAAATAATTGAAAATGCATCTAGAGCGAACTCACCTTTAATATGGTATGCACCATCACTGAACTGCAGTGTAAAAATGTCATAAACCGAGCGACTGGCGTCCAGCGTGTTTGAGTTTTTGTGGTGGCAAACATAGCCGTTTTCTCCCCTCAGGATCAGAATGGGCCTGTTGATCAGCTTCAGAATCAGCTGCTCATCCTCGCCTGGAGGGAAAAACAAAGCGGCATACTGTATTATTGTTTTTTTTAGACAATATTTGATTTTGTTTGAGGGTGGCTTCGACTATGTACTCACCCACAGAGTCGCTGACTGCAGAAAGCTGGCCGTTTTTCTTAGTACATACATATTTTCCATTGCTGGCCCGCAGTGCCACCCGTCGACCGAGCCACACGATGTCAAACATGGTGTTGGCACCGCTGCACACAATGGGAGATTGTACATTTAAGTGATAATAAAAACATGCACACCAGAGAACTGGAGTAAATGAAACAGCTTTACAGTTTCGCTGCAGTTGTTTGTCTGCTGTTATGTTTGCATTTACTTAAAATTATATAACAGGATTGTTGCAACTTGCTCTCATGTGGTGGCTTATATACTGCACTGTAAAATAAAATGCTGGGTTTCACACAATCAATTTGTGTTGAGACAACATGAAGGAATTAAGTCAACTTGTTATTTATTTATTTTTTTACAAATTTAAGTGAATTGAACATAAAACAATTAAATTGTCCCCCCAAAAAAACTCACAAATTATGTTGTGTCAGCTTATTGTATATACATATGAAGTCTAAATGATTAGCCCTTCTGTGATTTTTTTAAATAATATTTCCCCAATGATGTTTAACAGAGCAAGGAATTCTTCTAGAGAAAGTCATATTTGTTTTATTTTGGCTAGAATAAAAGTAGTTTTAATTTTTTTTTATATAATTTAAGGTCAAATAATGGTTTACACACACAGCAATGTTGGTTTACAAAAAAAAAAAAAAAATCAAACAAACATAATCCTGTCAATCAGGGTATCTTCAGTCTATTTAATGTCTAAAAAAAGGAAAACTAAGAAAACAGCCATTTTTCGGATTTTCTGTTGCTCACAAAAAACAACAACAACAAAAAAAACCTCGACATAATCGAATAAACAAATTTAAAATTCATAATACACATGTAGACGGTGCTAAAATGCCCTTTTTCCTCTGATTGGTCAACCATTATTACAAATTTGTCATCAAAATAAGGTCATAGTTTGCTGCCAATCGTCTTCTGCTGTGCACTTGATGCTGAGCAAAGATAGCCATTTCCGAGCAGCATCTGGTTTGCACGATTGCTTCAGAGCAAGGCCTATATAATAATAATAATAATAATAATAATAATAATAATAATAATAATAAAAATAAAAAGGGACTAAGCCAAAAAGAAAATAAATGAATTAATAATAATAACAATAATAATATTAATAAAATAATAGAAATAATAATAATAATCTGCCTATAGTTTGCCGCCAAACTTTTTGCTTCTGTGCACCTGATGCTGAGCAAAGATAACCATTTTTGAGAAGCACCTGATTTACATGATTGTTTCAGAGCTATTGTAGGCCTTAAAGGCTAATAATAATAATAATTAATATTGTATACTTTGTGTTTTTTTATTGTTTCGTTTTTTTAATCATAGTTTGCAGGACCAGAATAAGAACACTTTGGGCCCTGGGGCTATAACAAAAGGTACCATTTGTCTTTATTTTATTCCTTCCTGTAATATATATATATATAGGACTATTATTTTGAGGGTGGTGTCAGAAGCTCAGATTTGGTTGACCAATCAGAGGGAAAAGGGTGTTTTAGCACCATCTACATGTGTAAAATGAATTTTAAAGTTTTTTATTCGTTTATCTCGTTTTTTTTTCCGTTTTCTTTTTCGTTTTTTTGTGAGCAAAAGAAAAAACTGTTTTCTTAGCTTTCCTATTTTGGTTTAAAAATGGATATGGGCTGGATGGAAGATACCCTGATTCCTGTTGCACTATCACAGTTGATTTTGGTTTTATAGTAAAAAAAACAAAACAAAAAAAAAACATGTTAAATGAGAATCTGAAATATTATATAGCATATTTAAAAAAATAAAGATGATTTAGTATTCAAAAATGTTTTTTATTACCTTTTTAAATAAATTGGTCCTACACTTCATATTTTCAGATTCTTCATAGTATATGTACTAATTCCGTAATAAATTAGTAATTAATAGGTAAGTACATTTACCATAAACTGACAGATCTACCATTCGGTAGAGGTTGATATTTTAGAAATTATGGGATGTGTGTGAATTGCATCTTAGCGCCATTAGGAGTTAAGAAATGCAATCCAAATTTGTATTTTCTTGGTGGGGCAGTTAAAGGGTTATGATGAATACTAGTATCTTGAAAAATATATGGTAAAATATTATTTAATGTCATCATGGCAAAAATAAAAGAAATCAGTTATTAAAACTATTATGTTTAGCAATATTTTAAAGAAATCTTCTTTTATTTAAACAGAAATTGGTGAAAAAAATATTCAGGCGGGCTAATAATTCAGAAGGGTTAACAATGCTGACTTTAACTTTACGTAGTTTGAACAAACAGCAGGCGTAATTTTTTAAAGCGTGGAAGACCAAAAGTATCCAGAAATAAATCTTACGCTTCTGTGGCTGTTGACTGGATGCCTCCATGAGCGACGAGCGTCCAATAATTTCCTTCATTGGTTCTGAATTTGCACTTTCTCGTATCTTTATCAATTTCCATTTGAAACGTCTCCATGTCTGTCTCATCGTCCTGATTGGCTGAGACGCTCACACCTGTGGAAACACAAAACTGTTATTCCCTAATCCTTAAAAAGACGTAACAAAACATGCATATACACTGAAAAAAGTGTAGCATGCAGAGCTGTTGCGGACAATTTATTTGTGTTGAATTTAAACAAATAAATTAAGTTTAATATTCTTCAACTTAATTTGTTTGTTTAAATTGAACACAAAAAATTGTTTACAACCACTTAACGTAAAAAATTTGAGTAAATCCAAGGAATTATCTCTGAATAATTTTTTTCAGTGTATAGGTGTGAAATGCATTCATGCTTATTTATTTGTTTAGAAAACATTTATTATAAAGTTAAAAAAATCTAAACATTATTAGTTTGACATTAGAAGACTTTTTTTTCTGTCAAATTTAAAGGACAGATTCAATTTAACAAAAGCCAAATAACTTGAATAGTTATTGAAAAGTTTTACAGCCTCAGTTTATAGATATTATTGCATTCAGACTAAAAGTTTGGGATTTTTTCTGTACATTTATCAAACAATCTCTTACAGTATGTTTACCAAGGTTGTATTCCTTTGGTCAGAAATACTGTAAACATTGAAATATTGTGGAATGTTGCTACGATTTACAAAAAAAATGCTTTAATAAAAACTGTTTTTTTTAAATAATACATTTTATAAGGTTATTTTTTCCTTTGACAGAAAACCAACATTTACAGCAGTCAGTATCACAATCTATTTAACATTTTTCTAATGATGCTTAAGAAAGGTGTGCTGCTGGTAATACTTTACAATAAGGTTGTATTAGTAAATGCTAATTTAATAACCTGGAAAAAACAATGAACAATACATTTATTACAGTATTTATAGATCTTTTATTAATGTTAGTTGATCAAAATAAAGTTGTTCATCATTAGTTCATGTTATCTCACAGTGCATTAAGTAATGTTAACAAGGATGACTTTGGATTTGTTGAATTTGGCTTAAATTTGGAAGTATTCTTCTTAGCTCATGTTAGTAAATATATAAACAGTAATTGACAAAACTACACAGCAAAATCACCTGAGTAAAATTTACTTCAGAGTGTTCAGAGAGTATTTGGTCCCTCTTTAAATAAGGTCAAACAGGTTGGTAAAAAGTAGAGCTGCTGTTTGTGGAGTTGCTTAATGATCCTCTGCTGAGATTTTGAGAGATTCGATGTATTATATTTCAGCTGATTACATCTAAGAATGTGACTTTAGTCAGATGTAGTTTTATGTTTCTCTTCTGTTTCTTTTTATGTTTCTCTTCACCTGCTTTATTAATGGCAGGTGTTTATCATTAGCACTCAATCATCACCTAATTAATCCTTTCATTGTCTCATTAACTTGAGTAACTTTAACTCAATTTAGAGAGGGACCAAGTACTATCTAAACTAGGGTTGTAGCGATATCATTAATTCACATTACGATACTATACCAGCTGAAGTATTGTAATACCAAGTAATATTGCAATACTGTAATCCATGACTCAAATCTATGTAATGAAGAAAAATGTTAGAAATACTATATTTCATGTTATAATAGGCCTGCTTCTGAATTGAATTCATAATTCCCTTATTATTGAGTAAGTATTTGCACATCACTTCACCTATAATGCATTAGTTATTTTTGTAGATACTAACAAAAAATACATTTAAAAAAAGATAAATTATACTGAATGAAATTCGCTACAAAAAGAACAAATTGCGCTATATGAAGTGGTCAACAATTGTTTAAATGATTCCTGTTGCTCTTTTGGGCTTTTCATCAATTATTTTTTTTTTTTTTTGGTCTTATCAGGTAGAAATCCAAAGTATTTTAAAACTACTGAGTTGTTCTTTTAGGAGATTGTTGCCGTTGTTGTAGCTACTAAATCATTTTGACAGGAAGAGAAATTAACTGGTTCAGATGTGAATTCGAACTAGGGCGTCAAAATGTGCAATAGGCTACTTTAAAGGACATGATTTCTACAAAGTTTTGCAACTTTAACGTGCTCCTCAGACTATTTAAATAAAATGGTCTATGGTGCAGTATTTTAGTGACTTTTCCACATGCAACATGATGTATTGTATATAGACCGTTAATGACGATACTACCGTTTACAAACTACAGTGGCACCGCCAGTATGTTGGAGCCATGGTATCATGATACTACCATAGTACCGGTAAACCGTGCAATAATAATAAATGCAAAGGTTTAAAAACAGTGTCAGAGCCTTAAAGGGATTTCACCCACAAATGAAAATTCTGACATCATTTACTCACCCTTTACTTGTTACAAACCAGTTTGAGGTTGCTGTTTTTTGTTGTTGTTGTTGTTGTTCTGTACACAAAAGAAGGTTTACAGGTTTCCAACATTCTTCAAAATATCTTCTTTTGTGCTCAACAGAACAAAAAAACAAACCAACAGGTTTAGAACAAGTAAAGGGTTAGACAGACACCTCCACTAGCCACTTTGGCTGGTTGGAAATCTGATACAAAGTGTAGTTTTCTTAAAAGCAGAGTTCGACAATAAGCATGGCCCAATATTTGGCAAATGTGATCTTAGAATTGAGAAGCAGCACGACTGACAAAAATAACTGTTTGCGCGAGTAAAACAGCAAAAAAGAAGGTAAATACCAAACGAGAGGATGATCACTCGAATCACATGACCTAAGCGTGCGAGTGTTCCTCCTCTCGTTCGGTATTTACCTTCTTTTTTGCTGTTTTACTCGCGCGAACAGTTATTTTTGTCAGTCGTGCTGCTTCTCGATTCTAAGATCACATTTGCACGAATATTGGCATATTATAGTTTTGTTTTCTGTTAAAAAGCGTGCGCTCTCGTTTACTTGTGCAAAGCAACCGTGCCTAAAAAGCACAAGTGGTGCGATTTAAAATAGACTGGACAAAGAGCGATGATCGTTCACCCACAGACAGTCCTGCTGCTTTCAAGAGCTCAAGATAAAAAAATACACATTATTTTGTAAGCAGCAGCGGTTACTGCTTTCATTTTGATTATTCTTTAAACAGATTATTAACAGGCCTATATTAATCGTGTGCCCGTGAACATCCTTTCATTATCAAACACAGTTTGTTTTACCTGTTTTTTTTGGTTAACAGTTATTTTTGTTAATAGGGTTAAATTATATTTTTTACAATAACATTGCTTTAGCCTACTCCTTACGTTTATGTGTAGTTAACTGGTGATCTGGGACTTTTAGCCAGGACAGATTACTGTGCATATTTTAGATTTATGACAATAATTTTTTTTAAATGTAATGTTTTTTAAAGAAAAGTTTTGTTGAATTAAAAAGTGCACCTTTAAAGCTGTATTTTCCTTGTTTCCTTGTCATTGTGGCTTAGAAATACTAATTTGGTGTGGTCAGAGATAAATTTGGTAAATCCTTAATTTTGAGCCCTAAAAAGTCGTGTAATAAAAAGTAATTGCATTGTGACACAACCCATTTGCTCATGCACACTGAGCAAGCTAATACACAATACACAAGCTAAATGAATGAGATGGCATGTGGACATAACACAACATCTAAATCAAGTCATTTTAGCATGCCAAAGTCAAAATTATGCATATAAAAATATTTTACCAACACGAAAAGTGTGGCTAGTTAAAATGGCAAAGGGCTAGTAATGTTGAAAATCTAATAGCCACAGTGGCTGGTGATTAATAAAGTTATATATATATACTGTATATATATTTTTTTATTTTTTTATTATTATTATTTTTATTCCCAGGTTACAATATCTCTCATTTTGATTGCCAATCTTAAGCCAATTGTAACCATTTGTTTTGGTGTGATTTGGAATTTCCCCAACCAATCGCAGAGCCCAGGGGACCAGAGTGAGTGCTCCGACTTGGCCCTCCCTGTTCTTTGCTGTTAGAAATAATTAAGTTTTATAAATGTAACAATTCTTTTTCGGGCAATAATGAGCAATTCAAATCAAAATAATAATTAGAATACTATGTTTTTTTTATTTAAATGTTCAGACATAAACTGACCTAGGATGTGAAAACATTTTACAGATCATAACCGCACTATGAGAATACAAATTATAAACTTGAAACTTTATTAAAACGGCTAAATCATCCTTAAATAAAATGAACAAAAAAGTCACTATTTTTACTCAGCCCCAATACAATCACAGCTCAATACATTCATGCGTTTCTACAGACAATAAAAATTCGGCTTAACCAAGATAGCATGTGTTTGTCCTGAACTTTCCCCCAGTTGGGAATCCTGAAAGCAGACAAAGCAGCAGCATGATTAACTTCACTGCCGACAGGCATCAACCTGACTCTGAGCCCTATTCTGGCGCAACGTCTACAGCCGGCCGTGTTTATTTAAGACTCACATCTATAGTTAATGGAGCCCAAACATGTCACTCGGCTGTCTATAAACATCCTTTATTTCAATGCGAGATCACTGGTGTTTTGAAAAGAGGAGGTTTGCTCAATCAGTCACGATGACAGATCCATTCCAAATCACTGTATTATTTGTAACATTAACATTTACACAACAAGACCACTGGATGAGGTCTGAGACGTTTTTCATATCAAAGCCATTCATCTTGATTAAGCCATTGGGTTGTGTAGCATATGTAGACTGCTTGTGTATTTTGCACTTTAAATAGATATTCATGCATACTTACTGCCAAACAATAAGCATCTTATTTCTGAAGTTGCACCTGCATTACCAATCAATGCGTTGGCACTAAACCACTTAGGATTGCATGTTTTAAAATGCACAGATAAATCCTTGACATAAAAAGCTTGACCTTGGATAGGTCAGTGGCCTTGCTGCACCCCCCGCTGGGTTTCTATGCCAATTAGTGTTTGGATTGTATCACGGCATTTGTTCTAACAAAGTTTAATAAAGAATTATATTTTATCACAATTATTTACTTTTATTTATTGTTTTAAAAGGGAAAAAAGACAACAAGACAAAGTATAGTCGATCCAAATTTAATTTTGTATTTGTGTAAACAAGTATTTGATTTGAGTTTTTAAATGCTATAGACCATTTTGAGGGATGTAAACAAAAACAATGGTCCCAACGTATTTCCTGTTTTACATTTTTAATTTCTACAGCTTTTGAGAATCCAAAACGAGCCACATATTAATAAATGACGTTATGATTGCTGTTTTAACATTAGGTTATAATTGAATTGCCTCTTGTTAGTTATGAAATAGTTTGTTCATGGGCCAATGACATGACCACATTAATGTCTATACAGCGGGGAAATTAAGTATTGAACACGTCATGTTTTTTTTTTTCTGGGAAAATATTTCTAAAGGAGCTGTTGACATGGAATTGAACCAGATTTTTGGTAAAAACCCAAACAATACAAACATAAAAAATAAAAACAAGTCTGAAAAATCAGTTGTGTGTAAAAACAATGAAATAACACAAGAAGAAAGCACTGAACTATAAAACGTATTCAATACTTTATATAAAAGGCTTTTTTTGGTGACGGCAGCTTAAAGACGCCTCTCATATGGAGAATGAAGACACATGCATTGCTCAGGTGTGAGTTTTTCACAGACTTCAGGAGTGTAAAAATCCTGATAGTTCTGTGGATCTCCACGGCGAATGAAGCTCTGCACAAGACTTTTGGCCAGCGGAGAAATTAAAATGGTCGTGCCCAACTGAGTCTGGTTCTCAAGGTTTTTTTTCTTCACTCCCATCAGGTGAAGTTTTTTTTCCCTCTCCGCTGTCGCCACTGCCTCGCATGGTTCAGGATTGGTGGAGCTGCGCATCGATGAATTTGCTCTTCAGTGTTTGAACTCTCAGTAATGATTAAATCACACTGAACTGAGCTAAACTGAACTGAACTGAACTTAAGCACTAAAACCTGGACCACACTGTTCCAGTTACTATGACCATTTATGTGAAGCTGCTTTGACACAATCTACATTGTAAAAGCGCTATACAAATAAAGCTGAATTGAATTGTATCTCGTCTATCAAATTTGGGCCATTCTACTGCTTGATTTTCTTTCTCTGAAAGCATTTGAAAGTTTTCTTGCCTGTCTTTTGGATCGTTGTCTTGCTAACATGTCCACCCTGGTTTCATCTTTATCATCCTGCTAATGTCGATGGTGGACTGAAGCAGTTAATTTTAATTTACAATGAGGAAGGGCAGAGGGTTGCTGAAAAACTACTGAGAGATTTCAGCTGCTGTCTGGGCTTTCACTGCCTTTCTACACCTCCCTTTCTTCATGTGTTCAATACTGTTTTCCTGCGTCATTTAATTTTATTACACATAACTTAATTTGTAAGTAATTAGATTTGTTTTCATTGCATTTATTGATTTCTTTGGTTGTTACCAACATCTGGTGAAAATTTCAAATCAACAACACTTTTAGAAAATTGTTTTTTTTTTTTAAATGGTGACGCGTTCAATACTTATTTTCCCTGCTGTATCTGGCTCCAAAATGGTGAAAATGTAAAATGAACATTAAGCAAATGCGATGAAAACTCTGTTTTGGTGAGTTTATAGAAAGGTGAACCATACTAGTTACTAAGTAACTTTTGAAATCAATGTATGAGAATGTGATATGGTTTAGCACGATAATCAGATTGGAAAGACTGTGTTGTAATTATATTAATATGTAATCTCATGCAGGGCTGAGCTATATGATCTTTTTGCTTGAGCATCTCTTGATAAGTGTTTTTATTGTCTGCGGTAAATTATCTACATGAAGTGCTGCAAGTACTCTTAAACATGCGTGTGTGAAAATACAACATGTGCCAAACAAAGTTTGAAATAAGACTAATTTAAAAATCTGTTGTTCAACAAAAGAGAAGTGTTTCAAAAGAGAAGTTACCTGCTTCTTGTTATGCAAATATGTTTTATAAACGACCAAAAATATTTATGGCTTGTAAATTTTCAACAGCCACTGGCATGCGAGACAAAATAGCTTTATGGTCGGGCTGAACCCATATATTTTCTATATTTACACACTACTAACGTTTATTAAATAAATGTATCAATTAAATTTGCATGTAATTAATTTAAAGAGATTGTTCAAAAGCTTTATGTAGAAGCTCAAATTTTTTTGGAACAACTAGAGCGGGAGTCAACTAGCCCTATAAAAGAACACAAATATATTAAAATATATATGAATTAAGTATTTTAATAATTAAAGTGTAGTATATTTGAGCTTTTTTTTTTTTTACATGGCTCAACCAAATTTGTAAGTTCTTTTAAAGCACAAATTTAGTTATGAGTAAACCCAAAGAATCTGCTCCAGAAATCTGCAAATTTTTAGTAAATATCACGGTTTATTTTTTATTTATTTATTTTTAAATTTCTTTCCCCATTTCAGACAGTATATTAGATTTTAGAAAACATTTATAATATTAACATTTATAATAATGACAGTAAACATGTCAGGCTACATAATTAAAATAAACCGTTCACTTCTACTGTCTTCATTAGCTTTAAAATCACAGATTTCCTTACAATACAATAAAAAAACACTTTAAAAAACCTTTACACATACCCTAGAAACAGTATAACAAAATTTTTATTTGTGGTTTTAATACCCTGACTTTTCCAATCCGTGTAAAACCTTGAATCGAGTCTATTTATTTACTCATGTAAATGTGTATTTATTCAGTTTTTATACTAATTTCAGTAATATTACTGGACAATATGCTAATGCTTTTGTGATTTATATTAAATATATTACATATTAGATTTTGCATCTTAAACCTTAAAATAAAAGTTAAAAGGTAATTTTTTTAATTTTATGTGTTAAGTTTTTATTCACTATACTTTCAAAATCTTTATATATCTGCAGATTTTGTACAAGAAATAGCCAAAAATAACCACAGATTCTGTCTGGCCCTTTTTACGAGTGTTCAGAGTTTTGTCTAGCAGTGCATGATCTCGAGCAAAACCGACAGCATCGTGCAAAATGCGTCAAACAGATTGCAGTGGATAAGGCTCAAAGTGGATGTAGCTATCCGAAAATATCCCTTGATCATTTTCTTAATCCTCTAACAGGCCAGATCCTGCACCTTACCCCCTTCTCAGGCCTTCCTGCCCCTCCCTTTTCCATGCTGTAACCCCTCCTAATTCTCAGCATGCAAAGATTCACAAAGCTGCACCGTAGGGTCCAGTAAGCAGCTTTTTTGAGCAGCGTATGTACAATCCTCCAGCTTCGAGGAAAACCAGTCGGGAACCTGAAGTAATACCATTGTTTCGGCGGGACTGCAGGGTGCCAGAGACATGCTGGGAAAGAAACCAGGCCTATCAGCAGAATCTGTGGCCATCGATCACTCCACCGTGGAATGCTTTTTTAGCCATATGATTTAGGCTACTTGCGTTTCTCCCACCGCCTGTCGCTTTCCCTCACACGCCATGGACATTCTTACAAATCATCTTGGCCTATCAATAGACACTTTCTGGTCCTGCATGGGAATTTAATCAAATAATCCGATTCCTAAGTGATACAAACATGTGGTATGCAGGATTAAGACATTAATGAGAACGCACAGCACTGCTTTCGGTGGTCACCAAAAAAACATTTGGTCATCAAGACCAAATCAAAGAAATAGCTTCAGATGTTTCTCTTTCTCCGATCAGACATCACTCTGCGGCAGCGGTTTTCATTTCTGCGGCCCGTTACACTTTATTTTCCAATTTCACGTCTGACTCTGCTTTAGTTTTGCACCAAAGATAGAAGAAGAGAGGCCAGCTGGGGCAGGACACTCTATCTCCTCTGTTGATCATTCCTCATCCACGGCATTGTGATTACTGAGCTCAATCGTGAACTCCTGCGAATGACCTCACTCCCATCACAGAATGCTCCCTCTCAATTTACCAACCCATTTCTGTGGAATGTAACAGTACCCAGAGACAGGGAGAGGGCCTTCTCAAAACTGGGGCAAGCAGATCACTGTATGCGTACTATGTCAAATACCTATCGGGGAACACAAAGGTGCATGGGAGAAAACAAGGTGGCTGCAGAATGCATATGCTTTTGGTTGAGCATGCATGAAAATTACAGTTTAAATGAAATGACTGAGGCTACAATTAAAAAAGTGCTGACGTCAGTGAATCAGGTCTGACATAAAAGCATTTTCACTAATGATTCCATGTTTTTTGGACTTGTTATATCAATAGCCACTTTATTAGGTACACCTTACCAGTACCAGGTTGGACCCCCTTTTGCCTTCAGAACTGCCTTAATCCTTCATGGCATAGATTTATCAAGGTACAACAAATATTCCTCAGAGATTTTAGGCCATATTGACATGACAGCATCACGCAGTTGCTGCAGATTTGAGGGCTGCAAATTCATGATGTAAATCTTTCGTTCCACCACGTCCCAAAGGTGCTCTATTGGATTGAGATCTGGTGACTGTGGAGGCCATTTGAGTACAGTGAACTCATTGTCATGTTCAAGAAACCAGTCTGAGATGATTCGCGCTTTATGACATGGCGTGTTATCCTGCTGGAAGTAAAAATCAGAAGATGGGTACACTGTGGCCATAAAGGGATCGATATGATCAGCAACAATACTCAGGTAGGCTGTGGCGTAGACACAATGCTCAATTGATACTAATTGGCCCAAAGTGTGCAAAGAAAATATCCCCCACATCTTTACACCACTACCACCAGTCTGAAACGTTGATACAAGGCAGGATGGATCCATGCTTTCATGTTGTTGATGCCAAATTCTAACCCTACCATTCGTATGTCGCAGCAGAATTTCAGATTCATCACACCAGGCAACGTTTTTCCAATCTTCTAGTGTCCAATTTTGGTGAGCCTGTGCGAAGTGTAGCCTCAGATTTCTGTTCTTAGCTGACAGGAGTGGCACCCGATGTGTCTTCTGCTGCTGTAGCCCATCTGTCTCAAGGTTCAACATGTTGTGCATTTAAAGATGCTCTTCTGCATACCTCAGTTGTAACGTTATTATTTAAGTTACTTAGTTATTTAGTTGCCTTTCTTTCAGCTTGAACCAGTCTGGCCATTCTCCTCTGATCTCTGGCATCAACAAGGCATTTGCACCCACAGAACTGCCGCTCACTGGATATTTTCTCTTTTTCTGACCATTCTCTGTAAACCTTAAAGATGGTTGTGCCCAAAAATCCCAGTAGATCAGCAGTTTCTAAAATACTCAGACCAGCCCGTCTGGCACCAACAAACATGACACATTCAAAGTCACTTAAATCACCTTACTTCCCTATTTTGTAGCCGATCGTCTTGACCATGTCTACATGCCCAAATACATTTAGTTGCTGCCATGTGCAGTAATGAGCAGTTGGACAGGTGTACCTTATGATGTAAGTGTATATAGGTATTTCTAGAAATCTGAACTTAAATCTCTGAATTAGGTGAGATCTTATTATGTTTTCGGCAAATGAACTCTTCAATGCACACTAAAAACATGATTTATGACAATGAATAAAAACAGCATTATCTGTTTTTTGCAAAAGTCAAATGTACCAAGTCAGTCACTCTAAGATGAATTTTTAATGGTAAAGTGATACCACAATTCCACTGTCTCTCGTTTTATTAGCCTCTTGCTTGCTTGTCTTTCTTTCTTTCTCTCTTGTCTTTCTTTCTCATTATCTTTTCCTTAGGGCTCGTCTCATTTTCACCTTCCGGGCCGGATTAGAATGCTCCGGGGAACATTGTGGAGGTGATGAAGAACATGGTAACAGATCCACCCGTCTGAGTGCATGCCATCTTTCCGACTCAAGTATGTGTGCAACACAACATGCTACCACGAAAAAATACACCACAACCAAAAGCAAACCAATAAAACGTCATATCTCAGCCAATAATAGAGATATTTCCGAGGGGGGAAAAAAACTGACACTAGTCATTATTGATTAAAAAGATCATCTGTGAGTTTGTGTTGCATCCCAGGGCGAGAGGCCCGGGGCTTAATGAACGTCAGACCTGCAGAGCTGATTGGCAGTCCTGTCTGAAGTCATCTCTAGTTCCCTTCATCATGTGGAGTCTCTCTAAAAGAAATGAACTGCTTCATCCATTAGCAGAATCACTTTACCTAATTGCTTTTTGCACAGAATGAATGTGCAATAGATGGGGAGAGATGCTTCTCGTTCATTAAGAACAAATGTTCCATCTGGCCTCTGTCATTTTCCCTGTCTTTTTTCACCCATAATGAAATGTCTAGGTTTCGTTTTTTGCCAATATGTTGATACGACCATTTGAAGAAAGAGACAAACACCATATAGGGCTCAATAAGAGTCATAATGTGTGACGAACTCAAACTTCTCACGCCTTAAATTTGATTACAATCCAAAGCTTTCGTCTATGGCTTCGGCTGCTACAGTTTAGCTGAGGATTTGTAATAGCTGTCTTTCAGCTGTTTAACTGCTAAAATTAAATCATGTGCATTCGATTGGTTCCTGGCACACATGCTTTTCTACCACAAACTCACTTTTCACTGTGTTTAATGGCTCGATCCCATGGGTAAACTAAACTCACAATACGACACCATGTCCTCCTCAGGGAACTCCCGGTAAAAGTCTTTGATTTATCATCTTGTAACAGTGACAATGACCAAAAAGTCATAACGTCCAAATGTCCACACCCATAATGCATTATGCCTCTTTTCATTGTGATTTTTTGCCTGATCTTTCTTCCTTCTGTCTGTCTTGTTTTCTTTTCTGCTGTATACTTTCACACTCTATTGTCTCTTTTCCCCCTATTGGTTTTTTTTTGCCTGTCAGGCCAGAACACAACTGCTCCCAAAGGACTCTCTGATTTGCGTCCCCATTGTGGCCCAGTGCATTGCATAGTCCCCAGATAAAGAAATGCGGCGGAAGGCTTGTGTTTCTGAAAGCAGACTCCACCATCATTGAAATGCCCCTGTCCACTCAATTATTTATCACACCTCGCCACTAGTGTGTGCATGCGTGCGCACATGTGCATACTTTATATCAGAGCATCTTCTTTCTGTTTTGTTACATAAAAGCATTGCCTAAAAGTGTATCACTTTGGAAATATGTGTGCAAGCATGTGTGCATCTGTGGGAATGGGAACAAGTGTAAGGCCGAGAGAGAGAGAGAGAGAGAGAGAGAGATGGATGAATGTACTGAAGGGGACTGGATCTGTTACTGACCCAGCTTCCTATGGTGGATATTCAAAGCCATTCAGTTTCTCCAGTAATTTATCTATTGCAGGTGGCTCAAAATGCTTACCAAGAGCTCCGTGCTGGAGATAATGGATAATGTTACAGCATGCAAGATTTACATTACAGAACTTAGTTGCTCAGTCAAGACAGGAAACTACAATTATGCAGCTTGTTTGTTAGAAGAGCACCAAGCCAGCGAATAAAAATCGTCTATGTCTGGCAGATTAATTTTGGCCTACTCAGCTGAAAAGACAGCTGCCGTATATTATTTCAGTGAGGTCATGCTCATGGGCGTGACTTAGTGTTCACCTGCTCCCCATGCTAGTTTCCATAGATTTGACTATGTGTGCATAGTTTGCCATGCAGCTGCAATTTTGCATGCACATTATTTTCATGCATTGGTATGCTTGCATCTAAAACTCTAATGGGGAGTAAGATTGATGGCACAACAGTGCAAATGCATGCTCAGACTACCAAAGTCAAGTTGTTTATCATATTATTCCTTACACTTTCACTGAATTTCTACTTTAAAACTGGCATGTACGTGCTTGCACTCAATAATACAGATTTTTATATCTGGTTGCCCAATAGGTATTAGAGGTACTTAATAGTTGTAATGAGGACACACATCTGTTACACAAGATACCTCAGGAGATAGGAACAAATCTATTAATAGCTGAATCTTCTTAGAGGAATAGTGCCCTTAAAAGTTCCCCATTATTAAGCATTCACTATATTTAGTCATTCCCTAATGACTTGCTTCTTCAGTTTCTTCTTTTCCACACAATGAAAGTCAATATGCACATACACAGCTGCAGAACCCGAAAAGTTTCATCATAAAGACAAATAATAACATGAGGGTGAGTAATTTTTCATTTTTGGGAGAAATATACTTCAGTGCTTTTATAAAGATTGCATCCCCCACATTTTACAGCAGAAAAGTGAGGATATCAGAAGCACGTGGTACACCAGCACAACTTACCCTGTCGAATGGAGACAAATCTGTTGTTGGCGGCCTGAAACACCACTTGCGGATGGCTTTCCTCAAGATCAAACAGCTCATCTTTGCCAGGTTTGGAGCATCGTCCAGAGCGCAGAGTTCCAGTGGGCCCCATGGGGGTCAAGTACTTCCCCTCACAGTCCTTGAAGGCCAATTTGCCTGATTTCAGTTCCAAGGTGTAGCCTGTGCCACGTCCATTTTCAGAGGACAGTTTCCCATCATTGCTAAGGAAGCGGCTGTCACTGGTCTTAAGACAATATTTGCCGTCCATGTACACAAGAGTTAGAAGTGCATCAACACCCCATGGGATGTTGCAGTCTACAGCAATCTCTCCCTCTGGCGATGCCAAGTGGGCATATCGTTTGCGGGCCACACTAAGCAGATTAGCTTGTGGGTGTAGGGCTAGATGCATGGCCCATAGTTCTGCCTCACCGATGGTCTGAGCAAAGCACGACAAGTAGTCTTCTGAACCTCCGAAAAAGCGCAAATATGGCTCAGACTGCAGGGCCCAGCGGCCATCTGACTGTGCCACAATCAAAAAGCGGCAGTCATTCTCTTTAGTCTCAGCCTCACAGCTTACCTTGCCATCTTTGTCAGAGGCCAGATAGCGCCCTAGGTGACTACGAAGGTAAACCACCTGACCATCCTGATCGTCTTGCTCTAGAGTCCAGATCTGCTTCTTCTTGAGGCTTGGAGCTGAAGCGTTCACCTTGAAGCCGAAGGCCTCCGCCGTTAGGTAGCGATTCTCATGATTAATAAGCCCGAATTGAAGCTTAAGGGCTTTGCTGCCATTGGAGGGCATCCTGGCTTACAACCCACAAGCCAGAGAGTGTTGAAGTCCAGAGAAAAAGCTGAACAGCCAGCAGACTTGCAAAGCTTGTTCCTCTATGCCACTTGATTAATTGGACAAGTAAATTAAAGTCTACTTCACTAGACTCCTTAGTGTTTCTTTTCAGAAATGGGCCTTAACTGCATCTACGTTCCTCTTTTAGTTTTGTTCCTGGTCCTTGGCCTTTCCGCTCAGTAAAAACAACGTCTTGCTCCCTGGAGAGTTTGCAGAGGCTCTGGAGATTTTTTCCCTGTGTTTCCTAATCAGATCAGATTATAATCAGGAGGACTCAACACCTCAATCCAGAGAGCCGCTGACGTCACCCTGATCCCAATGGTTAGTTTTCCTCTGTGCCTCTTTCACCCGCTTTCTCTGCCTCATTCCCTTTCCTTCTCAATTTACCTGCGTTTTTCTGTCTCTTGTCCTCTCCAGTGGCTGCCTTGGGGATTGTGGGATTACTGATCTCTTAAAGAGATGCTGCTCAAGACTGAGTCACACTGTTGTACTTCTTCTTGAAGCCTTACTCATCTCAGTCCTTCAGTATGACATCTGATTAGTTTGTCTCCTCCTCGTCCTCTTCTAAGTTTACTTCAGTCACATCCTCAGAACTTGTGTATCCCTTAAACAGACACCTTGTTTTACTCCGAGATCACAAGGTACCCACTAAGATGCCAGGTCAGCATGTGCCATATTAATGTTCCTTGAAGTACAGTGCAGCCTTTTGAGTGTACTTTGACACCTTTTCGACTTTCCTTTCACCTGTTGTTCTATCCTCTTATGTTTCTTTTTATGGTTATTTTCTCCTGTCTCGATATATATTGGATGTATTCTTACACTAGAGACCCTTTACAGAGTCCCAGTAATCCACCCGTTGTATAGTGCTCCTGCCTTTGTCCTTCTCCCCAGTCTCTAACTCTTTGCTGATGGCGCTTTGACACAAAGCTGGGTAACCAGAGCCCTCCCCCAGCACCAGTGGTAGTGGCCTGAGAGGGGGATCAGCTTTCCAGTGCACACTCAGGATACAGTTACACGACTTCTCTGATTCCGAGCTCGATGGGTCATCTTTATTACAGCAATGTACGCATGGGTGTGAGTGCACTTGGAGGTAGCAAACAGATGCTTATTCAAAGATGCATGACATGTAGCTACTGAAGACCAATTTACTGTGACTGTACACATCTCTCTTCCTCATTGCCAGTCACATAAGTTGTTTGCTTGGAATTTGATTTGCTGTTTTGCCTCATGTTTGTGTAATGCTACACATATTGTCGATCTATTTCAAATCCCAAGCATGTTTGTTTGAAAAACAGCCTCCTCCACAGGCCCCTAATCTGCCTTTCAATGATCCAACTCTTTTATTAGACCAATCTAATCCACAGCAGCCCCAAACCCCTCCTCCTCTCCTTGGGCGCGTCTTGGACACAGAACCTTCCATCTGTCGGGGACTGACCGCGTGTGGGACGGGTAAGCCTGAACCACACTCACATACTGAATACACACTCCTCTAAGCACGGGAACAATAACACGTTCGTTAACGTTCGTTATTGGCTTTGGCAGATCTATACTTTGTTTACATTTGTTAAGGATCCTCTAAGGAGATATGTTAACCTTAGACATGCACTGTGGCCCTTACATTTACACTTATGCTGAACTGAATTGAACTTTAACTCTGAAAACTGGACTGACACAGTTTCAATTTACTAGAACGTCTATGTTAAGCTGCTTTGACACAATCTACATTGTGAAAGCGCAATAGAAATAAAGATTAACTGAATTATGTTTTTGTCAAATACTTTGGTAATAAAACAATGTGCACATGTTATGTTTTGGATGCTACTCTGAGTAGCTTTGGATATCGCAGCAAAATCCAGACATGAAAATCACTGTATCTCAGTATAGCTGATCTTGTAATTGTGGAATAATGCCTTTGAGGAAAGTCAAAGTAAAGACAATGTAAAGTCAAACGTAACCAGTGGTTGAAAGAGTACTAGAAATTATTCATTCATTCATTTCCTTTTCGGCTAAGCCCCTTTATTAATCTGGGGTCGGAGACAGCAGAATAAACCGCCAACTTATCCAGCACATGTTTTACGCAGCGGATGCCCTTCCAGCTGCAACTAATCACTGGGAAACATCCATAAACACTCATTCACACACATACTCTATGGACAATTTTTAGCTTACTCAATTCATATAGCACATGTCTTCGGACTGTGGAGGAAACCAGAGCACCTGGAGGAAACCCACACAATTACAGAGAGAGCATGCAAACTCCACACAGAAATGCCAACTGACCCAGCCGAGGCACGAACCAGCGACCTTCTTGCTGTGAGGCGATTGTGCTATTCACTGCGCCACCGTGGCGCCCACAGGAAAATCATACAAAAAATAACTAAAAAAAGTTTGAGTTGCCAAATAGCAGTAGAAAAAAGTAGCCATTTTAAAAGTACTCAAGAGTAGTGATTAGTGAGTATCATGCTGTAAAAAGCTGATACATTTACATGTAATTTGTGCATGTGTGTAAAGAACAACGTTATTTTGATGTCCAATAACAACATCAAGTGACATTGATACTTGCTTGATTTTAGGTTGTGTTTGAAAGTGACCAAATTTAAAACGTTGAGCCAACATCCTTAACCAACGTCATATTAATGTCAAATACTGACATTTATACATCAGGTTTTGCAACCGAAATCCAACCTCTGATAGACGTCATAGTGGTAACGTCCACACAACGTCAAGAAGTAACACTATTAGACGTTAATATTTGGTTGATTTTAGGTTGGACATTGACGTCGGCCTGGCTTTGGGTTCTGATGTCAACTCGATTGTCATTTCTAAACAAAATGCAACGTCCCCACGACATTGAGTACATCGTCAATCTGACGTCATGTTGACAACCGTCATCTTCTCATCAGTTACATGCATTTAAATAGTCTCTGGTTCAATGCAAGTAAAGATTTCAGATATCTCCTTGGACACTTTTAACCCTTTGATGCACTACATGGGTCCAAAGTGACCAGTCTAAGGGTGCTTTCACACCTGTGAATCGATTCAGTTGTTCCGAAACAGAGATTACAATTGTTACATTGTTGCTCTTTGCTCTTGGAGCGGTTCGCTTTCACACTGCAAAGTTTCTAAACGGACCAAAAGAGCTAAAACAAGTCACGTGTGAGTAAACTCTCCTTACATTGGTCAGTGTCAGGGTTTATTTTGCAGCGTCGTGCTCAGCTGTCAGGAGAGGTGGTGGTTTGGTGGTGATTGACAGGGTGCGCGCGCGCGACATGTCTGAGGAGAGACGCGGTGGGGAGGGGTGAGAAGTGTGCGCGACTATGCCTATTTGAGGGAGGGAGACGCAAGATTACCGGGAGATCATCACTCGTTTGCGGGCATTCGGAGACTCGCGAAACTTCCCGCCCTACTCATAACTCTCTCTTCATATAGCCATAAGCCTATTACATATGCATAAAACACTGTGATATAACCACGCTCGGATCGGATCGCTTTCTCACTGCAATCGAACCGCTCCAGGGTTCGTTTCAATCGAGCCGAGACCACCTAATTCAAGCGATCTCGGAGCGATTACTTTGGCGCGGAACAGAGCGTGATTGACCTGTTCACATATGCCAATCGAACCGCGCTAACTGGCCAAACGAGATACGTTCCGAAACAAAAGTGTAGGTGTGAAAGCACCCTTAGGCTGCGTCCGAAACCGCATACTTCCATACTATATAGTACGCCAAAATCAGTATGCGAGCCGAGTAGTATGTCCGAATTCATAGAATTCGAAAATCAGTATGCGAGAAGTACCCGGATGACTTACTACTTCCGGCGAGATTCCGGAGTGCGCATCCCATGCATGCTGCGCTATCCCATGATGCCCCGCGAGCGAATTCATGAATGGAAGTAAAGCGACGCAACTGACGCAGGTAGGTCACGTGACCATGACAAAATGGCGGATGTAGTACGTCCGAATTCCATTCATACTTTTCACATTCATACTGTATAGAATGTACTTTTCTAACGGCCGAGTAGTATGTTTAAATTCAAATGCAGTACCTACTGAGTAGTAGGCGGTTTCGGACGCAGCCTTAAGTTTTTTTTCTATATTTATTTTATTACTTGTGCATTAAATGGTTAATGCTTCCAAACAGTTTGCTGCAATTAAAAATCGCCCATGTCTTGAGGTAGTATATAATGAGGCGATTTACAATTAATGTGTGATTTGATCGGATTAGAATCACAGGACTGATTTTTCTAATCCCCATAGACAAGAAAAAATAAAGTAGTGACTGCAGGTTGAAAGAAAATAGTGGAGTAAAAGTACCGATACATCACTAAAATGTACTCAAGGAAAAGTAAAAGTAAACATTTTTAAATCTACTTAGTAAATTACAATTCCTGAGAAAATCTACTTAATTACAGTCGCTTGAGTATTTGTTATTTGTTACTTTATCAAACTGAACGTAACACCCCATTAATTTCAGAATAAAATATTAACAAACTTAACAACTGTTTTTATATTATTAAAAATCTGTAATGCTGGGAAACATCTTTGACCTTGTTGGTCATAATCACATCTCTCTACACTTAGGCTTTTTTTCAATGGGCGCAGAGACCTTGTCAATAGCAAGTAATCCCCTCAACAGCCTGACTGACAGTTTGGAGCTTTGCTCTTTCAAAGAGAAAAGCTATCATGACCTGTGAGCCAGGTTAATTCTCCTGACTGCAAATACAGTGGCGCAGAAGCTCTATTACATCATCAGCCATATCCTTTTCAGAATGAATACATGAAATATAGCTGTTTTCATATTTCCAATTACTTTAATATTTGGTTAAACAAACATACAAATCAATGTTAGACAAGTATGGTAAGTTGGTGCTCCAATGTATCTATCCATAGAAAACTTTTTGGATGAAAAGATAGTACTGGACTGTGCCACCAGAGGGAGGCAAAGTAGCATACATTTACAAGAAAATGTTAAAACTGCCACAAGGAATGTTTGCCATTGTAAGGTTTTGCTTAGTTACCTGAAATATTTCACACTAATGACTGGTTGTCTTTCCTTGCAATGTCCCTGGGGTCAATATAATCTTATAAAAATTAACCACAGTATGTACAACAAAGAATAATGCAACATATTTTGCATTTTGGGAAGTCATGGTGGAAACGAGAACATGAAGTAAATAACATATTAAAGATAAATCACACATACACCTGAACTGTCAAGTTACTAATCCCTGAAGTCATTGTCTGGATCCGTTTTTGTCATTTCCACATTTAATTACTGCAAAATTTGTTTGACGTTATTATAATTCCATCCCCCAGTCCCCATTCGAAACATCTACCCTAAGCAAAACAACACCATTACCGCCTCTTTTAGTTTTGTTGGTATTCAGCTCACAAGTGTATTCCCGTGGTCCATTACCTAAGTCAGGAATGACTCTATGCAGCACAGTATTGTACGTGTCCATGCATGAGTGTGTGCATGAGTGTGCTTACGTGTGTGTAATGTGTCTGGTGCGGTGGTACCTCTTGATAGGCAAGCAGATGTTTTTGGGAGGCCAGCGCTGCCAGGTTGAGTCTGAAATGGTTCTTTAGAGACCATTACCCAGCTCCTCTGATGGCAGTCAAATAGCTATCATTACTACGCAGCCTGGGGAGGGAGCGCGATTGTCAGGAAGAGAGAGAGAGAGAGAGAGAAAAGGAGGGTGGTGGAAGGAGGAGGGGGGGAAAGCTTGAGTTTAAAAATGAACATTTCAGAGTTAACAGCCCCCCAGCTTTTTCTACCCTATTAACTGCAATGCTGCTATTCCCCTGCTCGGTTGGGAGCAATCCTGCCATCCCCACTACCACCAATATATGTAACACTCCTCTTTCTAGCTCTCCTTCTTCACTCTACCCGGCCTCTTCATCATCCCTTTCATTTTTATCCCGTCTCCCGCACTCCCCTCAACCTGTGATCTTTTCTTCCCCTTCTTCTCTGCTGCTCGTCGCCCTTTCTGCACCCCATACTCATTTTTTCCCACCCTCATCTCCTCAACTGTGAATTCTGCGCCCTTTGGTTTTGTAAACTTATATCCTGTCATTAAAACAACAATATTTTATTTCAGTGAAGATGTAACCATCCCTTTTTATGCACTTGGCTGAAATGAGGTATTGTTCGCATTGGAATCATTACAATTTACAAGAGAATCACTTTTATTTGTTTTCAATCTCGCATTAAGCTCTTCTGCTTATATTTTTCTCTCGCATAATTCACTTTGGATTAAGGCTATGTTTACACTTGGTGGGTCTGATTTGATTAAATGGATATCTGGTGCACTTGTTCTGTTAGCGGAGCTCGTTTGTGTGAATGCACCAAGAAAGCAGGCAGACAGCACTGAAAAGGTTTGCTTTCAAACAAACTCTAATGCAGTTTAATGTAAACCAGGGGTGCCCAAACTTTGACTAAGGGCTAAACTTGATTGAGGGCCGAGAGCTGAAGGTAAATATAGGCCTACCAAACTGCACTGTAAAAAAAAATGCAGGGTTCTACACAATTCATTCAGGTTGTCTCAAACCAAATCGAATTAGTTAACACATTTAAGTGTATTAAACATAAAGCAATTAAGTTGGCCCAAAAAAATAAAAAAAATTGTGTTTAAGTCATTTTGCATAAGTAAAAAGTAGCAAAATATTTTTTGTTAAGTGTTTATTATATTAAAGTAGCCATGGGTATTTTCTTAATTTATTTCATATTATTTATAATTAGATTTAATTATATTAGATAATGCAACAGAATTTTATTTTACATTTTAAAATGAACTTATTATGATAAAAACAGTATTTCTTTTTAAACAGAATATAAAAAATGCTGTGTGTTTCCTTCGGGTGCTCCGGTTTCCCCCATTGTTCAAAGACATGGGCTACAGGTGAATTGAATAAGCTAAATGGGCTGTAGTGAATGTGAGTTTGTGTAAGAGTATGTGGGTGTTTCCCGGTGTTGGGTTGCAGCTGAAAGGGCATCTGCTGCATAAACATGTGCTGGATAAGTTGGTGATTCATTCCACAGTGGCGAATGCTTGATAATAGGACTAAGGCGAAAAGAAAATGAATGAATGAATGAGATCAATGCCGAATACAGCTGCACCTGCCTCTGCTAATGTCCTCTGCATTGTCTTCTATCCATCAGAGACAGTGTATTTATTAAATCTGATTCATTTACATTTAGATGATACATTTAATTTCAGTTTGCTGTTTTGTAGCTAGTGACACATTGGGAAGCACGATCTCCATGCAAACATAAGGTCGCTGGTTCGAGCCCCGGCTGGATGTTCGAGTAGGTTTCCTCCGGGTGCTCCTATTTCCTCCACAGTCCAAAGACATGCGCTATAGGTGAATTTATTTCGCTAAATTAGCCTTAGTTTATGGGTGTGAAAAAGTATATATGGGTGTTTCCCAGTGTTGGGTTGCGGCTGGAAGGGTATCCACTGCATAAAACTTACAGTTGAAGTCAGAATTATTAGCCCCATTTGATTTTTTTTTATATATTTCCCAAATGATGTTTAACAGAGCAAGGATATTTTCACAGTATGTCTGATAATATTTTTTCTTCTGAAGAAAGTCTAATTTGTCTTATTTTTATTTTATTTTATTTTATTTAGTTCTTAAAATTATGTTTAGAAATGTGCTAAAAAAAAAAATCTTCTTTGCAATAAACAGAAATTGGGGAAAAAAAATAAACAAGGGGGCTAATACTTCTGACTTCAAGTTTATGCTGGATAAGTTGGGAGTGCATTCTACTGTGTTGACCCCAGATTACTAAAGAGACTAAGCTGAGGGAAAATGAATGAATGAATGTTTTGTAGCTCAACAATAAAACAAGCTACCAAAAAAAGCTACCTCTCTTTCAGGATTGGATGGACCAAACAAAAGGTTATCAAGGGCCAACTTTGGCCGGCGGGCCCTAGTATGGGCATCTTTGATGTAAACCAAAGACATCTTAACGAACCAAAAAACAGGACATAAAATGCAACCATAAAAAGATTAGATCTTCTTCAGTGTGTGACTGAGAAATCCCCGTCTCTGTTTTGTCTCCTTTAACCCATTTTAGAAGTTGTTCATGGATTCTCAACTGATATAAATACCATCAGATGTAGGCGCATACAATGAGAGCGTTCAGCTCAGCACACATCACTTTGGTTGTTCGGTTCTGTCACAAATTCTCTGTAATGTCTTTGTATGTCAAGGATCATCAGTCTTGGTGTGAATTCTAAGCGAATCAGAACTTACTGCACAATAACAATTTTTGGTGCAAACCAAGGGAAGCGAACTGCACGTGTGAACCATAGACAATTTAGCCTGAGTCATCTAAAAAAGATGGAGAACTTGAGAGCAAATGAGCAGATGCCACCAGAGCCTTACTGTACAGCTGTGGTAGCCATGTGGCTGTGAATGACCTCCTCGTCCACCATGCAGTAGCCAAATTGTATGTCTCCTGCATAATTCATGAGGGGTAAACTGAAAAAACGCCATCCATCTTCCATCAAATGCAACCCCTATTCTGACCTTTTTTTTTTTTTTTTACATTTTCTAATGAACTTGTTATAATTAAAACATAATTCCTTTTTTAACAAAATGGAGATCAATGCCGAACACACTAGTAAAGCTGCACCTGCCTCAGCTAATGTCTTCTGCATTGTTTTCTATCCATCAGTGACTGTATTTATTAAATCTGATTCATTTACATTTAGTTGAAAGATTTAATTTCAGTTTGCTGTTTTGTAGCTCATCCATAAAACAAACTACCAAAAAAAAGCTACCTCTCCTCTAAGACTGGATAGGGGGCAAAAGAAAAGGTTATCAAGGGCCAGATTTGGCTAGCAGGCCCTAGTTTGGGCATCTCTGATGTAAACCAAAGGCATCTAAACAAATCAAAAACAGGACATAAAATGCAACCATAAAAAGATTACATCTTCTTCATTGTGTGTGACGGAGAAATCCCCGTCTCTGTTTTGTCTCCTTTTACCCATTTTAGATGTCTTTCATGGATTCTCAACTGATATAAATACCATCAGATCTAGGCACATACAATGAGAGCGTTCAGCTCAGCACATATCAGGTTGTTCGGTTCTGTCACAAATTCTCTGTAATGTCTTTGTACACCTAGAATCAGTCTTAGTGTGAATTCTAAGCAAATCAGAACTTAATGCAAACCAAGGGAAGCAAACTGCACATGTGAACCATAGAAAATTTAGCCTGAGTCATCTGAAAGATGAAAAGTTTGAGAGCAAATCAGCAGATGCCACCAGAGCTTTACTGTACAGCTGTGATAGCCATGCGGGTGTGGGTGACCTCCTCGTCCACCATGGAGTAGCTAAATTGTATGTCCGCTGCATAATTCATGAGGGGTAAACTGAAAAAGCGCCTTCCATCGACTTCAGCTCTTACTCTAACCTCTAGGTGTCACTATTGCTATGCACGTTGACTGATAGGGCTGACCAAAGTCCCTTCTTAAGAAAATAAGAGATTAATGCTCGGTTTGTCAGACCTGGTGCCTCTGTGACTGTGAGCATGATGGGATTATACTCACTTGACTATTTTTAATCTTTGTTTTACAGCCTCCCTCTGCAAACGGGACCTTCCAGTCAAAGAAAGGTGTGAAACAGAAGTCAAGCAGTTGATCAACAATTAAAGGCTCACTAAGTTTTATATGTAAAGAATTTAAAAAAGCAACTTTGGGAAATGACATTAAAAAGACATGCAGCAACCTAAGAAGACTTCAGTCATATCACTCATCCACATTGTGTTTGTTGCTTCATAATGGCTGCCACCACCATACTGCGTCACAGCTACTAATGTTACTGTGTTTACTCAAAATAGTGCTTTCATCCACTTTATTAAACATAAGCATTAAAACACACAACAAAACAATGAAGCATGAATTGCAAGTGAACTACATGCATCCAGGCCAATAGGGGTCACTATAAAACATTTAAACAACGTAGACAATTAGGTAAAATGTTTAATTTTAGTTTACAATGTTAAATAAGCAAACGACAGAGCCCACCTTTAAAACTCATCACTGTAGGCTACACAATTTTATCCGCTTTTTGGAATGAGCGGTCATTTTCCCACGACTCTGCTGAATTTATAGTCAAAACGCGAGGGAGGTTTGGCGCTAAACATTACCCTCAACAATTTGGTCTGTTGCCTTATTATTACAACCTAGAATAGACCTATGCTTCCCCCTCAATAGTGAGGTATTTTTAGATCTCACATCCGTCTATTCAATCAGACAGTTTATTTAAGAACATTTCATTTTGCGCGTGGGCTAATCGACACATCCGTATCAACAGGACCCATGTAAATTTCATCCTAATGTAATCAAGCTAATGGTTTATGGCCTAATGGATGCAGATTATAAAAGGAGGATGGATGTTTTATATACAATTTGCACCTAAACTTCGGGCCATTTATTTTGCTGACAAGAAAATGCTTCCCAAAAAGGGACTTGGATGAGGAATGCTTCATGAGGTAGTCACAGCGAAAACGTGTGGCAGGAATGAGTTAACAACGGAGATGAATAAAGAACTGTATGAAACTGCCAGCCAATCCGCGTTGAGATTAACACTTCGGACGGAGATGATTGGCTAGAGCGGATTGAATGCATGTTCGTTGATAAGTACAAGATTTTTGACCCACGTGGGTCGTGTTTCTATCACGGCGCAGCCATTGGCTGAAAGGACTTCGCGAGGCCCCTCCCTCGCTCGCTTATTGGCGCAGCTCTCCTCGTCCTCTCTTGTTCTCAGTCTGCGGAAATACCCCTGTGCGAGTTGGGAATCAGCGCGAGCGCCTTCGGCTCGTCGCTTCGCATCTATCAGAGAGCGCGTGAAACTAACACGGTTCTGACATTTGCTGCTGCACCTCTTAACAACCTTAATATGATTTCCTTTAAAAACATGATTATTAGATATGATATTTAACTCTATCTTTTCCGCCTCAGCCTGTCTGGAAACACAACACCATCCGTGTAGCCCGGGGTGTTTTATTTCATCCTCTGCTTGTGCTGCAAGGAATTACTGGAGTCAGATTCTGTTTCTCTCAAGCGTCCCGTTCATTCTCGGCCAGTTACAGGTTTTTGCTGGCGATATACAAATTAGATGGGACATTACAGATGAATGC
This sequence comes from Danio rerio, assembly GCF_052040795.2. Classification (NCBI taxonomy): domain Eukaryota; kingdom Metazoa; phylum Chordata; class Actinopteri; order Cypriniformes; family Danionidae; genus Danio; species Danio rerio. Next base: position 36,942,099 of record NC_141032.1, read on the forward strand.
ATCAAATAGACGTGCGTCTGCAAATGCACGCTGTCCATGTAAAGCAGCCTGATCAGATCACAAGCAGAAAAGTGCACAAGTGTGTTTACGCATGGTTACTTCATGCATTTTTTTTACTGATTGCACAGCCAATGTAAACGATGCATTTGAGAGTGATGGCAGTCTGTTCGGTGATCAATCTGAAACACAAATCAGCCAAGTGTAAATGCATCAAGCTCAGACAAAGAGGGTCAATTATAATACCTGGAGATATTCTCATGCATCTCAATGGCACTTGCTCGGCTGTCATCCTCGATTCTCATTGGCTATGGCTGAAAATTGCTTACGGCTTGAGTATGTACTTTTTCTGATTACTTCTGAAGTCTGGATGCATGCAGTATGAAGATGATCTGGATCTGCATTTTCCATGTTGTGTTATATCACATGATCTACGAGAGCCAGTTATGTCACTTCACTGCCATTCACAAATCCTCTGCTGTGGCCTCATGGCGTCCATTATATGCACCGAAAATAATAAGTCATTCAGATTTTATGACCTCAAACACAATTTTGAAGCATTTTGTTATTTCCTACAAAACAGACGGGTGGTATGTGAGTTTGGGAGCAGCCATGGTAGAACTTGTACACAGCCAATCACCTAAACTGGCCATATAAACTAATGAATACAAAGCGGCTGGAAAACTATCAAGGCAACACTGATTGATTGGTTGATGACACTGTTCAAAAGCAACAAAGAAAATGCAATTCACTATATTTTACCATTAAAATTATCATTTTAAAAAGGTATTACTGGTTTCATTTAATCAAATGTATCCTAATGCGTTGTTAATGCTTTCATTTGAATAAGAGTAAATGCTAAGAACTGAATACACGAAACACATAGACAGAGATCTTTGAAAGCAGGTCTGGTGCAGTTTAACTAAAATATGAAAACAAAAGAGACATCTACACTAAAACAGGACATGAGGTCAAAAGATGTACCCATAAAAGGGAAAGAATGCTCAGGCATACCTGCTTTTTCTGCTCATATGATGTGTTTGGTCCGGATCATAAAAGAAAATTATACATTTAGTGCTGGTTTGCTTAGTGTTCACACACACAAAAACAGGTTTATAATGTGTATATTTGCAGAGGAACTTAAAGAATGATCACATGACAACATGCGACAGGAATCTCTGCCACTGTTTTGTCTCCTTTGCACATTTTATAAGCTCTTAAACACGATTTTCAACTGATTCTTCTAAGGAATCTTTATTTAATTATCAAAAAGATAGTGAGAACACTAAGCAAACCACAACTATACCATTTTCTTTTTTGGTCTAGCAAACTAAAAGAACAAAACTAAACCCTCCTGGACTTATTTGCCATGTTAATTTTGGAAAGATGTAAACAGGTTTTCCTTTGCACCTTAGCATTAAAGTGTAACTGACAATCTAGTTTACTTATGGTGATGGTGAAACACATGGCCAAATGTCCAGTGGCTATGTTTGCTGTGAGGATCATGCTCTTTTCTTACTAGTGTCCACTGAGTATCTGTCTTTCCATCATGTCCATCAAGTGTTAAGAGAACTTGATTATATCTCTGTCACAATTGTTTCTTCTTAAACTTCTGGTGAATGGTTAATGTATACGGTTCCTTTTACAGAATCAATGTTGTAATGTTAATAAAATACAATCCATTAAATAGACTTCGGCCATCATTTAGTTGTTTAAGGGTAAAACAAGATGAAACGCCGTTTACACTCATGCGCCCGTCAGGATCAGCGGGCTGGCGCAGAAACTCTATTGAATATACTGGGGTAAAATAAATGATCATATTTTAAAGACAAGGGCGGAAAATGTAATTGAATGCAGTGCTTCTTGTACATTCTGAGACCCACTTTATATCGTATATCTATCAGGCAGTGAATTGATTTTTAAAGAAAACAGACCTTAAACGCAATGATTTTGTAACCACATACAGTTCACTAGAACCGTTTGACCCAAGTTACTGATAAAAATATAAAGTCCTTCTCCATACTTTTGCATTTACCCTATTTACATATCATCCACAACTCATTTCTCAATTTAACCACTTTCCCAGCTAATATGCAATGGCAAACAGCATGTGAGTATTTTTACTTAACTACTTGAGTACATTATTAGGTATCTGTACTTAATCAGAGTACATTGTAAACAAAATTACAACAAAAGTCAAAACAACAAAAATGTTACAGTTGCCTTAACATATTTGAATAAGTTGATCAGGTTTCAAGTATTTTTTTTAAAGTTATACAAAGTTTGACTTAATATTTTGCAACATGGGCTCATTCTGAAAATGTAGCCCTATATACATTATTGGAGATCCTAAATTATTTAGCCAGAAGTACGTATGGCTGCTGTTCAATTTTTAGCTTTCCAGCTGACCGCTTACCTCCATATTTCCTGCCGTTAGCAGTTTGTCCAGTAGTTCGCCATGTGTGTCAGTGGACTTGAGATGCAGAGAGGAGTTGACCATGACAGCAGGGTTCGAGTCCAGCGAAGAACGATTCCAGAAAGTGAGTAAGACAAAAGCAGAAGCCAAACATAAATATAAACAAGTAAATAACAGGGTGAGAATGTGGTAAAATCTGAAAACATGGCAAAAAACAGGAAGATTTTCTTTTTCTGAATTGCTTTTAAAACTGTCAGTTGGGTTTAGGGAAGTGGGAGAGTGCGGGTAATTGGTGCTTTTGAAAACACTATTGGTTGGGTTTAGGTAGGGAGTAGGGTGGGTCAGTCAATCAGTCAGTCAGTTCGACAACGGCCTCTAGTAGATTTACAAGAACAACAAGCTCGAATGGCACTTGCAAGAGTTTTAAGATCTCAAAAAGCGTACACAGCGGCCTCTGGTGGATTCGCGAAAGTATCAGTGATAATAAAATTCTATTTAATTTTCTTGCAAATCAAAAAAATTAGCAATAAGTATTTTTCACTTTTAAAACTGTCCACAAAAACTGACAATCACGTGCCTAAATCCATAACATTGAAAACCAGTACTTAATAGCAAGTTCCTTTAGGGCAAGTCATTTCACTCTGCATCTATCTTTGAAACACCTCTCTGGCCTTTGCTGTTTGAATGCAGAAACATCATATTCTTCAAATCTGCTTGCCAAGCTTATGATTGAATATCATATTAGGAATCACTAATAAAATTAAACAACTGTCCCTTTAGTTTCATTTCAAAAGGTCGAAATCGACTATAGTCAGTCTATAGAGATCACGATAATTGGCTCTTGTACTAAAAGGAGGGCTTTATTCGCCATATAGTGATCGATGATTGGCTTCTGTACTAGGAGGAGGGCTTTATTCGCCATGTAGAGATCGATGATTGGCTTCTGTACTAGGGGGAGGGCTTTATTCGCCATGTAGAGATCGAGAATTGGCTCCTGTACAGGAGGGACTTTATTCACCATATTGACCGTTACAATTTTCCATATTCAAAAAGATACGAGTGAAATTCTATAGTCTTTGTTAATATAAGGGATTGTCCAAAAATGAAAAACATTACTCAGTTTTTTCTCCCTCGAGCGGTTCCATACATCTCTTAGTTTCTCCTTTACGCTGAACACAAAAGATATGTTAAAAAATGTTAGACACCATTAACCATTGACTTCCATAGTAGAAAAAACAAATGCCATGCAAGTCAATGGTTACCAGCTTTCAGCATTTTTCAAAAAGATCTTCCTTTGTGAAGCATTCGTGACAAGGGACAGTAAATGATGACAGAATGTTCAGTTTTGTGTGAACTACCCCTTTAATAATTTTACTTGTGTGGTATTTTATTAGGACATCAGTACTTTAATTCACATGAATGCATGTAAAATGAGATATTTTTACGATTCATCATAGTCAAACGTCCCAAGTCATATTCATTTTCACTCAGACGCTTGATCCTGTGGTGAGAATGCATGCACATTGGTGTAATTTACATTTAAACACATCCATTAAGAGATGCACATGACTTAAGATGCTTGGCCTGCCTCATTCTGACTACCACACACACACACACACATAAACACATACACAGTCTTTGCCCATGCATTATCCATATCCTGGCTCAGACACTCTCATCGCGCACACACACACACACACACTCCCAGATGCTGCCCTGCTGTGATGCCTGAAGCTAAGCAAGCCAGCAAGATTAATAACGACCCCTGCCTCCCGAAAGGCAGGGCAAAAAATACACTGTTTGCAGAGGGTCGAGGAGGAGAGCGAGAGAGAGAACCAGAGAGAGAGAGACTCTTTTTGTTGGCAGGTTAGTGCCATTCACTACCTCTAACACTCACAGACCCTCCCCCTGGGGCCGCCGACATGGATTAATGTGTTTAGTACAATTATTTCATTTATTACTGTCTGGGGCTTTTTTTTCAGATAAGAACATTTTTCAGGTTGCTAACCATTATTACCTCTAGGACTTGCCAAAGCGCAGGGGCTCGCGGTCAGAAGCTCCTCTCTTTTGTTAATGCTTCTGCTAGCATCTGTTTCACAGCTTCGCTACAAGATTGAGAGCAACAGAGCTCCATCTTTCTCTTTTTTTCGCAGTAATTATTTTCACTATTCACATTACTCCAGTTTCCGCGCTTGGTAAATGTTGTATGTAATTCTTGGGACGTTCTGTTTTGTCTGACAAACTCGTTGCGTGCTTCTTCCTCTTTTCCTTGGCATTGGGAGTGTAGATTATGGTTATGTGGAGCAGCTGTATTACTGCAGGATCCTCAGCAGGTAGTCCTATAGTGCTCACCGAACGCCTGCCACTCTGAATGATGATACCTGCTTCAGAGGGTGGCACAGTGCTTAATCTATCACCCTATCTAGTCTGCGCTAGCAAATGTTCTTCTCCTCCTACCGGGCCTGTTTGTGTGGGTTTTCTGCCTCAAACCATTTCCGCTATTTGGCCCTTGTTCTGCTTATTGTACACTGGAAATTTAAGTGCCCTTAATATTAGTTTAAATTTATTCAAGCGAAAAGTTCACGATCCAAATCTGACAGTGAAATCAAACGTCTGCGGAGGTCTCTGGCCTCTACCCTTCCCCCTTCATTAACATTTTCTCTTCATCTTGGTTTCTACACTGTAAAAAATGCACATTCATGTTGTCCCAACGCAAATCGATGAAGTTACCGTAGCAAATTTAAGTGATTTCAACATAAAACATTTAAGTTGTCGCAAAAAAAATTCTAAAGAACTGTTAATTCAGCTCATTTTATATGAGAAGTTTGAACAAGCAACAAACTCATTTTCTGAATGCATTAAACAGGGGGTTTCAAACTATTTTGGTGCTTGTTTTGATAACCGTTTTACAAAAATACAGAGAGCCTTTACAGTTGTATCTCAGTGTGACATAAAAAGAATTATGGCATAATTGGTCATCGTTTGGAAGCCAAAGCAAATACTGTATTCATATTAATGTGATCGTTCACCCAAAATGCTCTCATCATTTACTCGCACTCAAGTTCTAAACTTTTATGAGGCCCTTTCTTCTGTTCAACACAAAAACAAGATATTCTGAAGAATTTTGGAAAACAGCAGCTATTGACATCCTTATTAGGAACAAAAAATACTCTGCACTGCTCAACATTCTTCAGTATATATTCCTTTGTGTTTGACAGAAGAAATAAATTGAAATGAGTGGATTATTGGTAAATGACAGAATTGTAATTTATACTATTAAACTATTCCTTCACAAAAATGTCTGAAGAGATCAAGATTACAGTGTAAGTTTTCTACTCACTGTATGAGTAATGTTACATTTATTCACCTCAAAAAATATATATGCTTCTTAAGTCGTGACGTATTAGTGACATGAAATACTGCATCACAGACACCAACACTTTAACAATTTATTTAAAAAATTTATCACTTTTTAGCCATTGGATATTAGGCATGGATAATTATATATTGCGATTGTGATTTTCAAAAGTATTACATCATTTTGTTAACGTTTATTATTACCATTTGTTGAGTCTCCCCATACAGTTTTTATATAACGCTTGGACCTGAAAGCCACTTCGCGTGGCGTCACACTTATAAAGCGGACAGGGCTTTCAATAGAATACAATAAATTTGATACTTTGATGATTTTAGAAAACATAAAATAGTAATATGAGTAAAAAATAAAAAAAATTAAATGGCAAATGTGAAAAAAAACAATGGTTTTCATCTTGTAAAAAGGGCAAACACTCACATAAAAAATATATTTTTTAATATGTTCAATCAACTTTAATTTTTAAAAACCAATGAGTTAATAAATTAATTCCTTTATGTGTTCCCTACACAAATTGTGTGGAACAGCTTTTATTTTTATTCCTGAGTAAAATAATTATGATATAACATGATTTTAGAAGGGAAACATAAAATATGGAAACAGCATTTGCCATGTGTAGAAAAAAGTCAAAAACATCAAAATTTGTTAGATCTGATCTTTTTTTCAACATTTTAAATAAAAATATTTTAATGTTATATTTTTTAAGGTGGTCTACAGGGATGAAGAACGGTCTTTAAGAAGAATTTTTTAACAATGGTCTACACGGTGGCTCAGTGGTTAGCACTGCTGCCTCACAGCAAGAAGGCTGCCGGTTCAAGTCCTCGCTGTGTCAGCTGGCATTTCTGTGTGGAGTTTGCATGTTCTCCCCGTGTTCGAGTGGGTTTCCTCCTTGTGCTCCAATTTCCCCCACAGTCCAAAGACATGCGCTATAGGAGAACTGAACAAGCTAAATGAATGAGAATGAGTGTATGGGTGTTTCCCAGTACTCGGTTGCAGCTGGAAGGACATCCGCTGTGTAAAACATATGCCGGAATATTTGGCGGTTCATTTTGCTGTGGGGACCCCTGATGAATAAGAGACCAAGTCGAAGAAAAACGAATTAATGAATAACAAATGTTATCACATGGCATTAACTAATAAAAACTTATTTTACTATAAAGTGTTCTGAACACTGATTATAACATGTTTTAAACCAGAACGTATCATGAGGTTTCTCACAACATCCTTTTAATGTACAAAACAGAGAAGAGAATGAGTGTAATGCAGGATTAACTTTGAACGGTGATGGTGATTATGGGTAAAACTGCTCCTCCCAATAAGTCAATGACATCAACGCCACTACACATGAGACTCGACCTGCTATGACGGTTTTTACCACCCTTTCCTCCAGTCCTGAGGGGTGAAGAGGGCACATGCTAGTCTGGGGTCAGAACCTCACATCTCATCAATGCATGTGGGGTCGTCTGAGGGTGCGTGTGTGCGTTAAGAGAGGGGGACTTGAGTGATGATGGGATGAGTCTTCGTCCTGTAGCCCTGTTCGCTGGACTGTGGCCGTCTTTCTCTGGCGTTGATTGAACAGGGGGTCACTGATAATGAAAGACACACACCGCCGCCATCTATCTCTCGTGTTGTTTTGAAGAACCCCCCGAACGATTTGTCACGATCGCCCTTCCCCCCATTCTCTCCATCTCTATCTCTCCATCTCTTGTCCTCCCCATCCTTTTCATTAATCACCCCGAAAAAAAAAAGCCCCATCATATAACATTAGCCGCTGAGAGGTCATTCTGGGCCTGTAGGAACAGTTCCACTCCTGTGCCAGGGGTATCATGGTCACTGGCACACTGTAGCATAATCCCCGCGCTATAATTAGAGTTCTTGTTTTCATGCTCGAACAATAAAAACTGCTTACCCAGATGGCAGGAAGTCATGGCTTTTGCTCTGAATGAGGAAAACGGATTGCAGAACACGAAAAACAGGTATTTCCCAACAATGGAAACAATGACATGACACTCTTTCGCCATCCTCCCCGCATGATTAATCTTCTTTTGCAACACGCATTGCAAGAGCTGACTTGCTCAGAATGTAGCAGGACTTCCAGTGGTGTCCTGTTGATAACACAGCAAAATTTGAGGAAACTTCTGGTTTCGGGAGCCAAGATGAGATCAATCGACAGCGCTCATGATCTAAATTAATTAACTTTTTCTTATGAACAAATAAACAAAAAACAAATTATATAAATATGGGTTATCTTGAGGCACTTGTAATGCAAGATCTACTTATTGTTTTTAAAGTCCATCATAGTATTATAGTAATATTACTTTTCCAAGTAATGAGTAAAGTAACGTATCACTTCTAAAAATAAGTAATAATAATCGAGTTACTTTTGTGAAAATGTAACAAGTTACTTTGTAATTTAATTAATTAGTTTTTAAAAACTAAAATGCTAAATTAAAATTAAAGTAGTCACAATAGCTGTTTCCATCCACCTATTTAAAAAAAAACTGTTACGCCAAATGTACATACATTTTAAAAATGCACATAAAAACATATGCCTATAGCTGAGTAGGATGAACTTTTTATTCATGAGAAAAGATGCACAATAACTACGATGGAAACACTTTTACCGAACAAATTCTAGTATGTGTATTAAAATAGGTAATGTGATTTTGTTATAAGAGAATGATATGAACCTAATCCAGAATGAATGAATGAACCTTATCCAGCACATGTTTTACACAGCGAATGCCCTTCCAGCTGCAACCCATATCTGGGAAACATCCATACACACTCATACACTACAGACAATTTAGCCTACCCAATTATTACCGTATGTTTTTGGACTTGTGGGGGAAACTAGAGCACCCGGAGGAAACCCACGCGAACGCAGGGAGAACGTGCAAACTCCTCACAGAAACACCAACTGACCCAGTCGAGGCTCGAACAAGCGACCTTCATGATTTGATTGTAACTGCAGATCAATGATGCGAAATAGCCTACTGTTATGTCTTCAATTATATATATATATATATATATATATATATATATATATATATATATATATATATATATATATAAACACATAGAGACCCTTACAGTCTCCGATATGTTACCAATTACACAAAAACTACACACAACATACATTTAGCCCTTATTTAGGTTCAAAAACAACCCGCAACATACAGTATAGCCCAGTCAGTGCAAACCTCTTATCTGTATCTTTAATCTTCGCCAGCACATGTAGCCTCTGTTAAAAAGTAATTCTGTCATTCTCAGTTCACAATAGTCCAAAAGGCGATGATAATAGTTAATCATGGCAGTTTGTTCATGTTTGCTGAAAGAATCATTTGTTCTTTTGTTTTTCCCGGCTTCTCCTTTGTTTTTTCGCGCATCACTCTCGCATCTGTCAATTTCTGAAAGGATCAGATGTCAGAAGCACTTCAACAATCATGCGCACGTTATTATCATCAGCTCAAGAAGTTTGTTATTATTTCAAATATAGATGCACAAGGGAGAAAGCGAAACAGCTCGCTCTTTAGACAGCCTTGTAAAAAAAACTAAGGGGCACAGGGTAGAATCTGCTCTTCTTTTTGGCTTTGTGGCCGTTCATCTAGACGAAGACAAGGTTTGTTTGAGCTTGGGTCGATCATGGCTCATTATTATATGTATATATTATTACGATGTAATGTCTTGGCTGTGTATTTAAAACATGGCGGGGTTTTTTTGTTCTAGCTTGTCCGAAAGGGAGGGACATATCTCTGTAAACCAATAGCATTCAGTTGCGTGTCTAGATGCGGCCTTTTGGTACCCTTTTCCTGTGCTAGGTCCCCTTTGCAAAGGGTACCCAAAAATGGTACGGTGCGGTACGGTACGCTTTCAGGGTACCTTTTGACAGTAGAAACGGCCATAAAAGCATAATTTATTTATTATTTTATTTAACCTGAAACTTTATTTTTTCTAAACAGCTTATATTTAGCTTGAAATCCTCTAAATTGAATATATAATATATGGCCTTGATCTTTAAAGTTTTTACCACTTATTTTAGGTAATGAACATCACGTGAAAGTAAATTTTGTTATGTTTAACAAAATTTTAACATTTTGTTAAACATAAAATCATTGATTTCTTTTATAGGTAAATCTTCTGTGTTTCCTACAAAAAGTTAATGTTACTAAAAGTTTTTGGCTACCAACAATTTTCAGATGTATTTCTTTTTTATTTAACAAAGATTTTTATCGAACCATAAATCACTCTTAGTTTTAGTTAGACCCAGACGGAATTTATGGATGTTTTTTGCTATTTCTGCGGGGAATTTTGGTAAAAATCTGTGGATTTCTGCAGAATTTTTTTAAGAGTATCATAACTAAAACCTAAATATGTGAAATAAAAAATAATATCTTTTAAACTTTTATTTAATGTTTAAAATACAAATCCAGTTAAATTATTTAATTTATTCGGTAAACAAAGCAAACCTCCCATATAATATCAAAAGACAGAAAATATTACTTTACATACTGCATTGTACATAAATCAGATGAACAATTTCATTTTAGTCAATAATATTACTGTAATTAATTTAAAAACGGAATATAGATTTACACACATTTACTCAAGTAAATAAACAGACTTAATGATGGGCTAAAAATCTGCTGAATTCTGCGTACTCAGATTCCTCTGTGGGCCTAGTTATAAGTTAAAATAACCACACAACTTTCGTCTTTTTGTTTGCTTTTTAGGGGGTAAAATATTTCATGTTTTATGTTGAACTGAGTGTTTTGCTATATGCTGTCAAACTTTAATAATTAAGTTTAATGAGCTTAACTTGTATTGAATGTATGTGCTTGAAATAAACCCAAGATTCTATTTTATTTTTTAAGAAATTTCAGTACAAATCCAGACTGTTTTGTCTGAAGGTATAAACGGTATCACACTTAAGCTGTCAATTTTTGTTGTTTTTTCAAAGAAAATAACTTTGAGAGACGTCAAAACAATTTTTTCTCTGGAAATCAACATTGTCACATACTGTATGCTGTCAACTCAACTGAACCTGAAACATTCCTAAATATAACCTGAAGCAAAACGTAATGTTTGCTGTTTATCAAACTATAAGCTGAAACTACTTCTGTGCTAACATTATATATTATAATCTGTCAGATTTACTCAAAATAGCCATCTTTTTAAATTATGTACAAGTCACAACTATTTGTTTAACTTATTTATTTAATTTTATATCTGATAGTCATATTGATTGAGCTCATCTCATACTAAACCCGTATAAAAAAGGATGCTTGTTGAATCACATCTGTGCTCCCTGATTTTTTTACATTTCCAGATTGTTAAAGTGTTTCCTAATCCATATAACAGGATTTCGAATCCAATTGGTGCAGCTTAAGTACAGTTTCACAACAAGGAAAAGGCGAAGATTACATGCCAATGAAAAAAACCCCTCACATTCCTATTGTCAGCATCCCGTTTGCATCCTCCCACATGTACATCTGTCTAACTGAGCAACAGCAGCTTGAGATAATGACAAAAAAAACAGGACAACACATTTGCCTGGACCTACTAGGGTTTTTCTCCGTTTCCGTCTTTTCCGACGTGCTTCCTTTTTTCGTTTCGTCTCTCTCCAGGCCCAGCGTCTGTCACTGTGAGGTAGATAGACTGCACTCGTGTCTTCTCGGGGGTCTAAATGCCACCTGGCACCATCGGCGGATGGGCCAATCTATTCTCATTTACCCGGCATATGCAGGGGGGCAGGTGGGTACAGCAGGAGGGACGCTGCCTGAGAATTCAACAGATAATGAGGAGTAAAAAAAGGGGATTAAAGAAGAAGATATAATGCATAGAAATGAACATTCAGTTTTTTCACGTGCATGCATTACTGGCTTTTATCCACAGCATAAAGGTTTTATTTGGTTATGTTAAGAAAGCTATGAGTAAGGAAGTTATTTTGATATCACTGGGATGCTATTGTAGTTTTTATTAACAAGTTTATTTCGATTAGATTTTTGCATTTTATTAGAATTTAAGCAAGGTTTTGGTCATTTTTATTTTATTTTATTAGTACATCAGATGAAACTAATTGAAAATGAGAAATATTTCTTGGAGAATTAAGTTTTGATTTTATAAATATTTATAAGTAATGTAATGTGTTTTTATGTAGCGTATTTATTGTGCATGGCCATACACCCAAAGCACTTCACAATCATGAGGGGGGTCTCTCAACACCACCACCAATGTGCAGCATCCACTTGGATGATGCAATGGCAGCCACAGGACAACGACGCCAGTTCGGTGAATGGGAATGATTGGGAGGCCATGATGGGTAAGGGCCGATGGAGGGAATGTGGCTAGGACACCGGGGTTACACCCCTACTCTTTAAGAAGTTTCTTTAAGATCTCTTTGAGAAGTGCCATGGGATTTTTATTGACCACAGAGAGTCAGGACCTCGGTTTAACATCTCATCCGAAAGGCGGCGTTTACTAACAGTATAGTGTCCACTTCACTATACTGGGGTGTTAGGACCCACACAGACCACAGGTTGAGCACCCCCTGCTGGCCTCACTTACACCACTTCTACCAGAAAGACTTTTTAGGAGGCAGATAAACATTTTAACATTTATTGTAAATCGTTTACATAAATGTAAGTTCAATACAGTCCTTTATAAAGTCCTTTGGCGTAAGCCCCATCTATAGTGCAGAACTCTGGATGAGCTGGCAGATCCTCTCCCCTGGCCGACCTGGTGGAGGTAGTGGTGGGGAGGATGGAGGGAAACTTCCGCAACCTTACCTGAGTACAGCGAAACAGATTGTTTAGATGGGCTTATATATAGCTTGCTTGGTTGTTATAGGCTGACGAGATGATTATTATGAATGACGTGACATTCGTGAAGTCTTCCTGGCAGAACTATCGCTAAAGCTTTCATTTCCAATAGCAGCCTAGCTTTCCCATATGGTCTACCATCCAAGTAAAGTGTTTTATAAATATTTTACTTAAGCTGATGTTTATTTTAATTGAAGTAACAAAAAAAAAATTATTGACTATAAAATTATCACAGTTGTGACTATATCTCACAATTGTATTCATTTATAATCTTTATTTCCTTTATTTAGCCAGGAGATCACATTGAGACAGTACTGTCTCTTCTTCCAGTGAGACCTGGTCAAGATGGCAGGCAACACATAAAGTTTCATATAAAAATCACAAACAAAAAATCACCATTCTTAAAAACATCAGCTCATAACAAACAATTGCAGGTGTCCTTTAAAATGTTGTATAAAAGATGTTTAAAAGTACTCAGAGTCGGAAGAGTGTCAAGATTGAGCTGATTTTGCAGGTCATTCCAAGCCCTGGGAGCGTGAACGGAAAAAGCACGTTTGCCAAGTTCTGATAATGCCCTTGGAACTATCAGACGAATACATGAACCAGATCTAGTATTTTGATTGTTGGTGTGAAATGTTAATAAATTAAAAATATAGTATGGTAATTTACCTAAAAGAGCTTTTAAAATAAATAAGTACAGATGTAATTTTCTCCTTTGATATAGAGATAACCAGTCTAAGGAATCATACAAAATACAGTGATGCGTCCGTGAATCTGCACCTGTGACAAAACGTATTGCTGCATGATAAACAGAATCTAATTTTCTTAATAGGGTAGCGGTTGCGTGCATATAGAGATGATCACCATAATCCATTATAGACAGAAATGTACTCTCTACTAATTTTTTGCGGACTTTATAAGGAAAACAATTTCTTGACCGGTATAAAAAACCTAACTTTGGCCTAAGCTTTTTCAGTAACTTGTCAATATGTATATCAAAGGCTAATCTCTCATCAATCCAAACTCCTAAATATTTATAAAAGCTAACTCTTTCTATTTGAACACAGTTCAGAGTTTTTATTGTCTGATCTGTTGACTTAGTGCGGCCATGGCTAAAAATCATATATTTAGTCTTTTTTGAATTTAAAACCAATTTTAAATTTTGCAACGTATACTGCAATATTTGAAAAGCAATCTGTAGATGTTGTACAGCTTGATTTAAAGAATGTGCTGCTGTATATATTATTGTGTCATCGGCATACAGATGTATTTTTGCTGATTCTATTCCGTGACCTAAATCGTTAATATAAATAGAAAATAACAACGGAGCTAAAACCGATCCTTGGGGAACCCCAGTGTTAACATTTAGAAATGGTGAATTATAATTTTCTACTGTCACACATTGAGTGCGTTCTGAAAAATAGTTAAAAATAATCTTAAACTATTTTATTCATCTGATCAAGATGAAAACGGTCTGATTATTTTAATAACAATAAAAAGCTTAAATAAACAGAATAACTTAAATTGTACTTAAAAGATACAGATATTATGGTGACTATTTACAATAATTAAATACAATAATAATTAATGTACAATTACAATTATTACAATAATTAATTAAAGTAATATATAATTGCAATTAACTACAATGTACAATATAAGTCAATCCCAGACCATTCTATCAGATTTATTTATCTTATCTGTGTGTGTGTGTGTGTGTGTGTGTGTGTGTGTGTGTGTGTGTGTGTAGCATCATTCAGAAACTTTTGCTCATTTTAAGTAAAGAGTAAACAGACAACTAAAAGTCAATCAATAAAAACTATATTAAATAAAACTATATTCAAATTATATTAATATATTAAGGATGGCATGATGGCTTAGTGGTTAGCACTGTCGCTTAATAGAAAGAAGGCCACTGGTTCGAGTCCTGTCTGAGACAGTTGGCATTTCAGTGTGGAGTTTGCTTGTTCTCCCCAAGTGGTTTTCCTCCGGGTGCTCTGGTTTTCCCCCACAGTCCAAAGACATGCGATATAGGTGAATTGGATTAACTAAATTGGCCACAGTGAGAAGATGTGAGTGTGTATGGGTATGTCCCAATATTGGGTCACTGCTTAAAACATATGCAGGAATAGTTGGCAGTTAATTCCGCTGTGGCCACCATTGAAAAATAAGCGACTAAACCAAAGGAAAATGAATGAATAATATATATTATCACATATATAATAACATGAACTAACATCATTCAATTATTCCTCATGATTTCCATTAATTACAACTTATTATCTCACTTTACCACTGCATTATTTCCCAAAAACATCTGCTCATTTAAAAGCCAATCTCAGGGGCTCTGTGTGAAAATCAAGCATATAATATTTTTTTAAACCACCAAACTACAAAAACTAAACTAATGATTAAGAATTTAGAGCCGTCATTTAGTCAAATGACAGCAACGAAAGAGAAAAGTACGTGTGTAAGTTCCATGTTTATACTTTTTCCATCTGTCGTCCTGAGCAAAACACACAAACGAAGAGAAGCTTGACTGAATTCCAGCACTCGCCGCAGATGACAAACTCATGCCATTCAAGACCACAAGCATATGGGTGATGATAGTCTACGAACACGCTTAAAATCTTCTCTGTGCTTTTGGCCCTCGCACAAAACAACAATGGAGGCAAGATCCACTTCCACTGTAAAAACCAAGCAGATGACTAGAGTCCCTCAATAGGCGACACATGCAAAAAGCGAATGCACATTCAACATGCACATTTTTGCCTATACGTTTGAAGCCAGAATTATTAGCCCTCCTGAATTATTAGCCACATTATATATATATATATATATATACATTTTTATTACCCCAATTTCTAAACATACTCTTTCAAAACACATTTGTAAACATAATAGTTTTAATAACTCATTTCCTAATAACTTTTATCTTTGCCATGATGAGAGTACATAATGTTTTACTAGATAATTTTAAGATACTAGTATTCTGATTAAGCAGCATTTAAAGGCTTAACTAGGTTAATTAGCCAAGTTATGGTAATTAGGCGAATCATTGTGTAATAGTGATTTGTTCTGTAGACTATCAAAAAAAATAGCATAAAGGGGCTACTAATTTTGACATTAAAATGGTTTTTAAAAATTAAAAACTGCTTTTTTTCTAGCCAAAATAAATCAAATAAGACTTATTCCAGAAGAAAAAATATTATAGGAAATACTGTGAAAAATTCCTTAATCTGTTAAACATCATTTGGCAAATATTTGAAAAAGAAAAGAAAATTCACAGGAGGGCGAATAATGTAGACTTCAACTGCACATATGTTTATTTTGCTAATCAATGGCTTTATGTATTCATCTGTGTACAACACACACACATACATTTCTAGCTATAGAAGATTTATTACTGGGTGTAATGGGGTACCTGGCGAACAGCATGAGCTGGCAATTAAATACAGGTCTGTAAATGTCACTGTTTTTAATACCATAGCAGCCAAGACGCTATTTTTATTTTTGTTTGCTCTTAATTGTCACCCTCCGTCCACTCGTTATGGCCGTCTCTGCATTTTCACTGCGTCATCTTCACAGTTTTTTTTTTATGTAGAGAATTACTGGTGAATGTGATAAAAGGATGAACAAATAGTTACATAAATAACTGGTAAGTTTAATTAAATTACTTTTCAGCTGTAAAAGTAAAGCAAAGGATTACCTTTTATTTTTAAATTATTTTATTACAGTTGCTTGCAGTATAAATGCTTAAATGTTGTGTGCACTGTAAATACAACAGATCCATTAAAATCAATTCAGAGAATCAGAGTAATTTGTTTTCAGAGTACTTCTTTTGCAGAACATTTTTCATTTATCAAGACAATTGCATTTGCTAAAAATTAAGTGAAAAATTAGTTCATTACAATGTAAGGTATAAATTCAGAGAAGCAGAGTGTTTGTAAATATACATTTTTTGTTATTCAGATATTTTCCAACTAAATGTTTTATTTGTCCAAAAACGGCACATGCTTAAGAAAAAATTTAATAATTTAGAAATGTATTTCACTATATGATATGTATGAAATATGGTGTCATTACTTTGAAACATTTTGTGTTTTGATACGTAATTTTTCTTTTTAAAATGTAAGACTAATTTTTTAAAAACAAATCTAAAAGTTCCTGAAAAAAAGCTTAAATTTAAAGATTTAGGAGTTTAAACTCTATTGTCTATGCATTGGGATTTTTGTGGCTTGTTAGTAATGATGAGTCAAATAATTATAAAAAAAATAAATAAATAAAAATGACTTAGTATTTGGAATGAAATGAAGTAACTAAGTTACTTTTCAGGCAAAGTAATTAGAGAAGTAGTTCAATACATTTTTAATAATGTAGTTAGTAATTAATTACATTTTTAAATTAACTTTCCCAACACTGTTCTTACTATTCTTCCCCAGTTGATTCACTTGTTATATTAAAATGTATAATATATTAATATATTGTAATATATTAATATATATATATATATGTAATATATTTATAACATGTTGTTTAAATATGCAAATGAGGCACTATTTAATAAAATATGTACTAATTTGTATAGATTTCTACCACAAACATATTATTTTTTGTGTTATTTTTTGATACATTAAAGCTTTTTACAGTATGCAGTTTGAGTGTGTATTTTGTTATTAATATTATTATTATTATATTTTTTTTGTAGAAAAAAAATGTATTTAATAAGAAATATTATGTATAAGCACATTCCTCTGTAAATATCTTTAAAATATATTTACGCAAATGATACAGAAGTGGAGCTTTATGGCTCTTTTATGTCATTTTGAGAAAATGGATTTTAAAAATACGTACTGTATTCATAAACAAAACACATATTCATGCATTCACGTTTCTTCAGCTTTGTCTCTTTATTCATTAGGGGTCGCCACAGCGGAATGAACTGCCAACTTATCCAGCATATGTTTTACACAGCAGATGCCTTTCCAGCTTCAACCCAGCACTGTGAAACACCCATACACTCATACATTTACACACACACACACACACACACACACACACACACACACACACACACACACACACACACACACACACACACACACTTACACACACAACGGCCAATTTAGATCATCCAATTTACCTGTTCCGCATGTCTTTGGATTGTGGAGGAAACCCACACTAACAGGGGGAGAACATGCAAACTCCACACATAAATTCCAACTGGCTCAGCCAAGACTTGAACCAGCAACCTTCTTGCTATGAGGCGACAGTGCTAACCACTGAGCCACCGTGCCGTCCTATCTAAACAAATATAAACTTTTCAGCTAACGACAAAAACATTTCAAATGTATTTTGGATATTTTCTTTACATTAGACTGACAAAATAAAAGCCTCAAATGTTTAAATTGACAGCACCATGCAAACAAAAATTATGTTTTTACCTGCATGTTTCGTCTCAAGTGTCTCATTCAAAGGCCTCTGTCACTGCAACACACAGAGAAGTGAGACCGAAAAAAAGAGCTGAAATTAGAGCCAGAAGATTGACTGAATGTGAATGTTGGATGGCCATTAAAAGCAGGAGCTTTTGTCAGGCCAGGAGGACCCTAGACTACCTGGTGGTGCAGGCAGGCAGATTGTGGTGGCGTTCGGCTGTTTATGGCACACCAAGGTTTGTTTGTTTTTAGCTGTGAAGCTGGAAGAGAGCTGGCTATGTGCCCGGCGTCAAATAGAGATAGAGACCTGCAGCATGTGCCGTGTGCTGAGTGGTCACACAGTCACACACACGCGCACATGCACACGCACACGCACACGCACACACACACGCACACACACACGCACACACACACGCACACACACGCACACACACACACACACACACACACACACACACATACACACACACACACACACACACACACACACACACACACACACACACAATTTATGCAGAAAAAATGACCAGGGATTTATTTATTTCAGTTGTTTTGGTTTACTTGGGGGTGGCACAGTGGCTCAGTGGTTAGCCAGCGTCTCTTTTGGTGACTGCTAAGGTGTTGCTCGGCGGTTGTGTAGGTATTTTAGGTCATCGCTAAGGTGTTGCTAGGGTGTTCTGAGTAGTTTCTAGGCAGTCACTAAGGCGTTGCAAAGGTGTTGCTAGGCGGTTACAAGTATGTTCTGAGTGGCTGCTACGTAGTTGCTAAGGCATTGCTAGGTGGTTGCTAAGTGGTTGCTCAGGTGTTCTAGGTCATTGCTATGTGGGTGCTAGGGTGTTCTGAGTGGTTGCTAGGTAGTTGCTAAGGCATTGCTAGTCGGTTGCTAGGGTGTTGCTAGGTGGTTGCTAAATTGTTCTAAGTAGTTGCTAGGCGGTTGCTGAGGTGTTGCTAGGTGGTTGCTAATGTGTTCTGAGTAGTTGCTAGGCAGTTACTAACATAAATTAGCATGGTTCTAATATGAATTAGCATGTCACTAGCATGTTTCTAGTATAAACTAGCATGTTGTTAGAATGAATTTAGTACGAATTAGCATGTTGCTAGTATGATTAGTGTGTTTGTATGTTGTTGGCATGAATTGGTTTGTTGTTTGTCCAATGTAAAGTCAATATCAATTTTTTGTTATAAAAGAAGTCTATGGGACAGTGCTAGGGTGCTGTAAGTGGTTGCTAGGGTTTGGCTAGCAAGCTGCAAGGTCATCAGTGATTGGCAGATTGGTAGTCTGAGTAAAATGAGCCCAACCATTAGTCTGTATGTCAGTCTGATGCAGTTATGAGGTCACAAAGTTTGGTCCAATGTTAAGTCACTGGGACTTTTTAGAAATTTCTGGGTCAGTTTTCAGAAAACCATGAGTCAGAACAGTTAAAAAAGAAATAGCAACCCAAGTCAGTATAGTTTGGAGGTTTGGTGGTTGTAGTATGAACTGTCTAGCAGGAGATGCGTTCTTAAAATAGTCTAAAAGAAGAAGAAGGAAAAATAATAAGTTTAGGTAGTATACCTGTCCCTGTTGAAAAATCCAGCTTAAACCAGCCTAGGCTGGTTGGCTGGTTTTAGCTGGTCAACCAGGCTGGTTTTAGAGGGGTTTTGGCCACTTCCAGGCTGGTTTCCAGCCATTTCCAGCCTAGTCTTAGCTGGTCAGGCTGGAAAATTACCAGCCAAATCCAGCTAAAACCAGCTTAACCAGCCTGGTTTAAGCTGTATATAGCTGGTTTTGGCTGGACTCCCAGATTGGCTAGGCTGGTCAAGCTCGTTTTAGCTGGTCATCTCCCAGCCTGACCAGCTAAGACCAGGCTGGAAATGGCTGGAAACCAGCCTGGAAATGGCAAAAACCCCTCTAAAACCAGGCTGGTCAACCAGCTAAATCCAGCCAACCAGCATAAACTGGTTTAAGCTGGATTTTTCAGCAGGGGTATGTTAGCTTTCTCAAGCCACCATAACTAAACATATAACAAAAAGTAGAACATAGGAAAGGTATAGAAATTATTTACTGTACACACCTACTGTACTTAACTCTAAAACCTTAACATTTAAAACTGCTTCATGGAGATTCAGGTTACTCAGTCATTTATATTTAAACCACTTCTCAGCGTAATGAAGCACTGCAACATAATCAGTCAGAAATCTTCCCACCAGCCGTTTATTTTATTGTCCTATGTGTCTTTGTCTATTGTCAAATGACAATGCGAAGCATCGCAAGAGCATCGCTGTGTTCCACTACGCAAAGCCGGTGAAAAGACGAGATTGCTTTTGTCCGCTGCACCGCTTCCCCCCGACTCAAGCCTGAGCCCCCACCCGCTGCCAATTAACTGTGTGACCATAATGGATGTTGTTTGGCATGTTTTGCTGTGGGCAGATTGAATTAGCAGCCGGGTGGGGTTCGACTCTGAGCGATTTGAATGATTGTCTTAACGTCTCGTACAGCAGTAATGAAACACAGTAATACGTTCCCTCAGTTCTGTTAAGAACACACACACACACACACACACACACACACACACACACACACACACACACACACACACACACACACACATACACACACACCTGAGAGCCAATTCTTGATAAATCAGGCCTATGTGGTGCAAATGGGAGGTGAGGGAGGAAAAAGCGAGGAGGAGGAGGGGGAACCAGACGATACAGCGAACAGATGGATCCTGCGTTCAAGCACTTGAGTTCCTGATGAAGTGATTCTATTATGAGACCCCCCTTTTTCAAGCTTTGTAAAATCTTGAATTGAATAAATGTATCATTTAGGGTGGCGTTACCTCTCTTATTCTTTTTGTCCATCCAGCCTTTTCCCTTTTCCATCCGTTCTCTTCCAGGCCTTGAATATTTCCTTTCCTTTCTCATCGGGAAAGTGAAGGCTCAGAATTGACAATAACAGAGCACCAGACACAGCCCAACAGCTTTTAACTTAATTCTGTTTGCATATGAGATCAATTAGCTTTTCAACAGACTTGTTTCACTGATTATTCACCCCTGTTTTCAATTACGCTACGCTGCTGCGGGATTTGCAGAAAACTGGGCAAATCCGTTCGTGCTGAATATGACTTTTCCTGTCGCTTTGATAGGAGGCAGAGTCACGGTTTCTTTGCATTGACAAGTGTCTGCTTCTAACACTCCTTCCTTCCTTCTGTTTGTCATCTACGGCAGCGCTGAAGGAGAATAGTTGCCTTGAGCAAGAGCCCGGCATCGTGTGCTAATTTCAATCCACTTTACCCGGGATAGTACGCCGACGCCCTGCGGGACCCCCTTGACACTTGTTATTTGATTCCATCAGGTTGCCAATATTAAATAAACATTATTTGCCGTTGTTTTATTCGTTTAAATATCAATTTATCAGTTGTCCGTGGCTAAAGTTTTTTTTTTAATTTGTGAGATCTTCCAAGATGCTCATAAATCATCACCTCTAATGGATCTATAAAGAAATCAATCAGCCGAGCTGGCACATTTCCATATGAAATTCGGAGTTTCATCAATTTTTCGTAATACAGTAAGTGCCTCGGTTCAAAGTAGTCTCACAGCTCATTCCCTGGGTTATAAAACACACCATGTTGCAGATTTAGAAACCCCAAACATACTGCAAATCAATCGTTACGAGCACAGCGCCCCACATAAATGGAGCACACGGAGACCTTTCACGGCCTCCTGTGCATATCGGCTCTCACATTATGCTGCAGGCCAAAACGGCATTGTGAAAGAATCCACACAGCTGTTTGCAATAGTCATTTTCTTCTGATATCTAACGCGCGCATAGATAAGCTAAGTTAGTGTGTTTTACATGCTTATTTGCATAGGTTGCGGGTTCAGGCTGTGTATTTGGACGAAAATGTATGACTTCCATGGAAATTTGTGTGAGGTGGGTGTACATGTACATATTCAACAAACCATGGCAAAAGTCAATAACTGAAAGTTCTGCTTTCGCCAGCATGGTTTTGGCTGAAACTCAAGGGGGCAAGATATAGGGGGGTTGGTTGAGTTTTTGAATGCATAAAACGGCAGCTTGGGGCTTTGCTGCCAACCTTCTTCGACATGCCCACTGTTCCCAAATGACTGCTGGATGGGGGAGTATTTCTTCAGAACAGTTTAAAACCCTCTGGCTCCACTGTCATCTGACATTTTTCAAAAACAGCTGTAAATCAAAACTGCTGTTTACCCAAGGAGCCAGATCATCAATTAAATGAAACCAAAATTATGCAAGAAGGTTGCATCGTTCCCAAGGTATCCTTGCTGCTATGAGCGGGATTTGAACAGCATTTCCAGCATGGGAGGTGAGCACACTAACAAGGATGCTAAACTCTAGGGGTGTGAACCTAAACACTGGTGTCATTGTTCGGTTCAAGTGCGATTATAATATCATCGATTCACTGCTGATGCACTGCATCCTCAATTTCCTATATGACTTTATATGATTATAGATTTTGGTTGTATGATTACAGTCTGAGGAATAATCACGGTCTCACAGTTATCACGATTATTGTGCCTTCATTAATCAAAACACTAATAGTATAGAAAAATCACATGAAAACTCTTTTTTAATATTTCAAATTTAAAGTGCTATTTATTGCTGCTCAGTAATAATATTAAAAATAATATTAAAAATAATATTAAAAACAAACAATAGTCCATTTCTTTTTGGACTTAAAAATAAGTGAAAAAAAGTTTTTGAAATTGAAACAAAATTTTACACTGAAAATAAATGACAAAACAATGTTGACAAACAATTGTGTAGGCTAAATTGTCCGTTGTGAATGTTGTGTGTGGATGTTTCCCAGAGATGGGTTGCAGCTGGAAGGGCATCCGCTACCTAAAACATATACTTGATAAATTGGCAGTTCATTCCGCTGTGGCGACCCCAGATTAATAAAGGGACTAATCCAAAACAAAAATGAATGAATGAATGAAAAAAATAAGAATAAAAACAGTATTTGTCTAATGTAAATCTAAGCATCATATCTAGGTATTTCCCTTTTAAAGAGAAAAAAATGTAGTCAAAGACTGCCGATCCTCTGTCTGAAAGGCACTTTGGATCAACTATATTATGTAATATGCACTTATCTGGTTATATCATTTATTAATGTATTTTTTTTCTGTTTGGAGTACAGATGTGTATATTCCATACAAAGTATGAAGCTGAATGATCAGTTCTTGTCATGCGACTTGGGGTGCACACGTTCAACCAGAAGTGCGAAAGAAAAGAAATAACGAACTTGCACGCAAAAGATGCAATGTGAACAGCCCTTACAGCTTCAGCCATTGTTAATCCAGTGTGTCTGGGTATTAGCCTCAGTGTACAAGTTTGGAACTTTAAATTAGGGCACAGTTGGCATAACTTTGTTTAGTTGCAGCAGTTTTGTTCCATGCAGAAACGCGATGTTGAGAAGCCTTCACGAATAATTAACCGTGATGAATTAAAGCACATGTTACGTTTCACGTATGTTTTGGAGTATTTTTGTTGTTTCTGCTTTGCGCTCTTCTCTCTCTCTCTCTCTTGTTGTGGTCCTATCCTGTTTCAGGTGTGCTACCATTGGTCTGGTGAGCTGTCATTCACCTTCGTCACTAAATCGGCGTGCCAATAAGGATCGGGTCCGCGCAGTATAAAACCGGTGCGCTTGAGCTGTTCTGGAGGAGCGCTTGGCCTGCCAATCTCCTCACTTGTGTCGGCCGGACTGTTTGTTTGTTTGATCCGCTTGATTCGTTTGCGAGTGCTATTTTCTAGTTTTCTCCCTGTTTATCTTGATTAATCAGTTAATCTTGTGCTGCTCTTGTTAATGTATAGTGAGATTTTGAACGATCTTTATGAGAATTAGATTACCTGAGATCTTGTTTTGCTAATGGCTAACAGTGTGTACTTTACGAGAATTCTAGCATTTCGAGCAGCTTAGTATTATTGTGTATTAGTTAGTTTTTGGAGGCATTGCCACATGTGTACTTATGTTTGGGAGTTAAGAAGTTTAGTTAAGCTACGTGCTGAAGATTACGGTTTTGTTTCTGCATTTTTCTTTGTTCAGTCAGTTTAGTGGGTTGGGGTTTAGTTAGTTCGTTTTGTTATATTTATTTCTTTATTTTGGCAACACTCCTATTTTTCTTTATTTAATTAAATTATTTAAAATTACATTTATCTTTCATCTTACATTCATTGTTTGACATTATCCATTAATAAATACTTACTTTTTGTTTCACTTATCAAGCGTATGCGTCTTCTCCTCATTCACCCAGCATCAATAGACTCACTGATTGTTACGTATCATCCCTTTAATTATTTAAAGAGCCCATATTATGTTTTTTTGAAAATTCCCCTCCATGTAGTGTGTAACACAGCTCTAAGTGAAGTGAAGTATCCAGCTAAGGCTTAAATCTGTTAGTGTACAGTGTTTAAAACTGTTGATTCATCTATAAAAGAGTCGACTCATAGTGCTTCAAACGAGTCGCCTTGATACCGATTCATTAGGTGTTTCGCCATGACGTACGAACGAAACCAAGTTATTCACGTGCACGCGCAAACCCGGGAGATTTCAAACCTGAGGCCCCGCCCTCTGACGCAGAAACCCAGACACACACACACACACACACACACACCCCCACACACAAACATGCCGGTCGATTGAAGTCACACTGCAGATGGATATATTGAGTCTCTACCCAAAGATGAAACCTCAGCATTATAGTCAAGCAGTTGGAAACTACTGGAAACTACATGCTACAAAGAATACTTCATCAGCGTTTGTTAAAGGAAGGATCAGTAAAGAGTAACTTACTGATGGATGTCAGGATGGATTTTTCTTCCTCCATTTCTCAAGTGTAAGTATGTGCGATTAAAGTTGCCTCGTTGACTCTAGCTTGCAAATGTATTTAGTTGTGATTTGTTACTTGTAACCGCGTGTACTGTACGGTGTTAAACTGGCTATATTCTCTTATCGCGTGCAAAGTCACGTTAAAAATGCGACGCGTGCTGCTTTGTTAACGGAGCTCCGTGGACGAGGAGTAGTGTGTGTGTGTGTGTGTGCGCGAGCTGTCGTCCGGAGGTGTGTGTTTTTGTGTGTGTGTGTGTGTGTGCGTGTGCGTGCGTGCGTGCGTGCGTGTGTGTGTGTGTGTGCGCGCACGCGGGCGTGTTGTCGAGCAGGGTTAAATGCGTGTGTGTGTGTGTGCAATATGTGTGTGTGTGTCTGTGAAAAGAGCAGAGTGAGAAGCTAGGAGATCTCCTCAACTGTTTTTGGAGTTTTTGCTCAATAAAATAGTCAGTCGTCTGTATTTTCAAGTCCATAGTCTGTATTTACATTGACCCACTGGCAGCTAAAATCCACGCCTACACTATGGAGCGTGTATGAACTGTGATTACTTTTAAATTGCTGATTAGCTGTTTGGCATTTCACTCTCTGACTGAAGGCAGTCGACCAATCGCAACAGACTGTCATTGGTCCAATCAGCGCAGATTAGCTTCGCGCTAAGGAGGGGTTTGGGAACAAATGAATCACTGGACGATTCATACAGGAGTCGCTGGGATAATTAGGTAAAAATAAATGCAGATTATAAGACCACGAAAGTGTTTTTTGACCTTGCATGCATATTAAACTGTTGTTGGAGACCCTTACAACCAAGATATGACCCTATTTCATGTATAATATGGGCTCTTTAACATCATAAACACGTAACAGCGCAGTTAATAGTGAAATTGGTAAATTGTTGCATCCCTAATCTGACTTCACAAGAATCACACTTTTGTCATTAAACACAAGCAACCAGATATCCTAATTAAAAAAAATATTTTTACCTGTTCAAAGAAAACTTTTTTTGAATGTATAAAATATCAAATTATTGAAAATGACATCACATCTTTGCCTTGTACAGCCGTCTTGCCACCCTCAACATATGCTACCGTGACAAATGATGTCAGAAAACCATGTTCTTCCAAACGAATTATTAAACCGATAACGAATCGTCATCTTCTGCATCACGATGGACCACAGAAATTGTTTTGACTCCCATACTAAACACCATGGCCAGGAAGTTTAGCCAAACAGCTGTAAATGACTGGCCTCATTTAGGCTCATTCCCAATTCTACCCCTTAGCCCTTAGAAACACAAATAACGCAACTGGAATAACTACAGCAGTCGCCGTCATCGATCTCATATAAAGTCAGAAATCTTGATGATATATGATGACGTGTGCAGCCTTCCCCCTTCACACTCTGTTTCAAGGGCCAAGGAGAAGTGGTAGGGGTAGAAAAATAGAATTGGGATTAGGCCTTACACCCATGCCCCTAAGTCTCATTCCCATCCGGGTCACAGCACCAACATCACCCCTCCAATTGAACATGCCACTGCTCCAAATCACTTTCAAACCCAATTTTTTCTAGCATGGGAAGTGGATGCTTAGAATGCTAAAGACTGCAAGAAGCTAACAAGGACACTAAAGACAACAGCCTTTGGTGTCAGCTCTTGAGGCAAGGGGAGTAAGATTTACTAACCAGCTGGCCTTCATTACATTCACCTCTTAAGCCTCATTCCCATCCGGGTCACGTCACCAATACAATATCATCGGTATTCCACTAGCCCAGGGGTGTCAAACTAAGTCCCTGGAGTAGCGTAGCCCTGCAGAGTTTACTTACAATCCTGCTTCAACACACTTACCTGTAGGTTTCAAACAAGCCTGAAGGACTCAAGTAGTTTGATCAGATGGGTTTCATTAAGGTAAAAACTAAACTGTGCAAAGCAGTAGAATTTGACACCCCTACCCTAACCCTAACCATATAACCCTAACTGAGTTTAAAATATTTTGAGGAATGGGTCAACTATTTTTATAATGCCAGGGATCGAGGTTTACTCACACAATGTTCATTGGTAGCCCCCATCACACTCTCCCCAAAACCTCACTCCCATCCAGGTTGTGGCATTGGTTTAACCCGTCTGGTTCTACTTTCCCCCACTGTGAATGCCTTTCAATTGCCAGTCCATCACTAGTGCACCTCTTGAGGCCAGGAGACAGAGGATTACTTCCACATCTCTTACTAGCTGGCCTTCCTTACAGAGACATGTGGTGCCATTGCAGATTCACACTAAAGCTCCTCAACACCACTATGTGTGTATTTATCCCTAGGGGTTTGGTCTCAGTTGATAACTTTCCTTCAAAAAGGTGTTTGTGGTCAGTGTATGTGTGTGCATACCTGTTGATGTCTGCTATATTGCAAAACTAACCACCCAAAGGGGCTATCAAGATGTAATTCCCCATTGAAGTCACCTGCCCAATGCTGGATCTTTGTGTAAAGCAAGAAAAAAAAGGCCACCATCCCTCATTGAGATAACATTACTTTTGAAAGAAAGACCTGGTGAAATGGACTATCGGGTCCCCCAGCCCACATCACACCCTAGTTCTAAATAGATGTAATAATCCAGTACTTTCCAAACTGCTGGCAGGAAGAACAGGATCGGAATTGCAAAATACAGAGTGGGAATGAACAGACCAAGCTGTAACCGGCTGGGACACGGAGCCTCAGAATGACAGTAACAAGTGGTGGCGTGGACAGTTGGTGTTATAATTACATCACGAACGGGTCGTTAGCGGAAGGTCAGCACGTTCTGACACCACACCTGGTGACGGAACTGCTGAAAACGACTCGGGTTGATTAGCACATACCGAACACACCTTGTTCAAATCCATTATGACTCTCAGCATGCTAAAATTGGAAAGGGGAATCTAGAAAATCATTAAGAGCAAAATTAAAATAGTGAAGAAAATAATGGATCAGGCGAAGCGGCGCAGGCTTCTAAAGGTGCACTTATTACGGGGGAAAAGCAACCCACGCAGTCCCCTCCGTCGTTTCTAAATTAACAGATGCCCATTTTAGAGGATGCCACATGCCATTAAAGCCACGGCAGTCCTGACTGCACCCATAAAGGTTTATTGCCATCAGTAAATGAAGAAATAGAGGCAAAGCTCACATGCAAAGACATTCACAAGGGAGCCCACATCTGGATCTTAAATTGTTCCTCATTTGAATCGAATTTGCCATTCGATTCATGCCAAGAGATAACGGTCATTGATTTAGACTTACAGCGTAACAGGGTTTTCGCTCTGGCTCTAGGCTTGGAGCAAACAGAACTGATATTGACAGCCTGAAACAAGGAAAAGCATAAAAGAATTAACTAGTTCACGTTCCCTCTTCACCTGCATTCAAAAAATAGCATGGACAAAAATGCTGGCAGCTGTCCTAAAAAAATCATAAGACATCCTCTAAATGAATACATACAAATCTAATCAAATATATAATTGATGTAATAGTCATTCTCCAAACTGAAGAGGAAGCTCATGAATCAGCATACGGAACATATATTAAACAGATCAAATCTGGACTCTTTTTCATGTGTATCCTATCAGCGAAACGGTTCAGTCTTCAACATATGGGGTGGATTTATCCTCTTTTTTAATGCAAAATGAGATTTTGAAATGTATTTACATCAACAAAGCCCTTTAACCTGAACAGTCCCTTTAGCACTGGAGGGAAGTGTTTCCATGGAGACACGGTGAAGCCACAGGAGATTCCTCAATTGTGATAGTGCTATTAAAACAGTAACGTTCCCAAATGGTTACATTTCCATTTTGCAAAGGTTATGATTGTTTAATTTGAATCTCCTTTGATAGACTGCAGTATGATCTGCTGTGTTCGCTCTTCCAGAAAATGGTGTGATCGCTTTGTTATAAAAGGTTTGCACAAGATTCACTGATCTTTAAATGATGTGCTAACATTTAGTGGAAATATATACTGCTCCTTATCCTAGTGATCAGAAATCAAACTGGGAGATGGTGGAATTTTCTTGAATTGATTGCTTTTTTAATGCCAATATTCGAACAGCTTGTAACAAAACCTAAAAAAAGGCCTTCCCAGATCTCCTTTAGGTTTTCTATGAAAGCCTGTAGACCAGTGGTTCTCAAACTTTTTTTTATCAAGTACCACCTCAGAAAAAAATAGTCTCTCCAAGTACCACCATAATGAGCAGTATTAAAATACGTAGCGTAGTAGACTAAATTAAGCAACTACAGCTCTGCACATTTCAAAAATGTATCAGATGAATTAATATTAGTAAGAATATTTATTATTGTCAGCCACTTTAAACATTATAAATAGTCTGAACGTTAAGACTGTACTGTGCTTATATGTAAAAAAAAAAGTAAAAGCATCAACATTTAAATTAAAATGTGCTTTTAAAAGTTAAAAATGGGAGGTTACTGTTCTTAAAAGTAAAAAGAAAACTGCTGTACTTAAATGTAAAGTATTACATATAGTATATATGGGCTATACGTTGTCATATTCATATACAAATCATTTTGATAAATTTTTAAATATATGTAGCATTTGCATATGACATATTTGATTCCTCCACGTACTACTAGAAGGAAGCTCGCTTACCACTAGTGGTATACGTACCACAGTTTGAGAACCACTGCTGTAGACTGATTTTATGTTATTAATAAAAAAAAATTTAATTTTTAATTTTTTTTTATTTATTTCTTTAATTTTTATTTATTTTTTTTGCAGGGAAAACCACAAGGAGATGATGTCTATGAAATAAATGCTTATACAACATTCAGAATAACACGGTTAGTTGCATGAAGAAAATGGGGATTAATTCAAAGTATAATTCATAATCGTACATAATTCAGATTTACACTACCTGACAAAACTTGTCGTCCAATCAAGTTTTAGGAACAATAAATAATGGTTTGACTTCTAGTTGATCATTTGGTAGCAGAAGTGGTGAAATATGAAGGTAAATGCCTCCAGATTACGCTTATTTTACCAAAATAAAATATGACCATGTCTTGATTATTAATTAAGATAGTAAGGTCTGACTTTGCTTAGAGAAAAGTCGTGTCACTTAACAAAAATAATGTACAGTATAGAAAGTCATGCTGCAGTGGAAACAGAATGAATATTGTGTATGACTCCCATGAGCTTAGAGTACTGAATCCATACAACTCTGCAATGACTCAAATAAATTATTAATAAAGTCATCTGGAATGACAAAGAATGTGTTCTTTCAGGACTCCCAGAGTTCAACAAGATTCTTTGGATTCATCTTCAATGAATGCTCCTTCATCTTACCCCAGACATGCTCAATAATGTTCATTTCTGGTGACTGGGCTGGCCAATCCTAGAGCACCTTGACCTTCTTTGTTTTCAGGAACTTTGATGTGGAGACTGAAGTGTGAGAAGAATTTGCCCTCTCCTTTGGTTTTTAACGTAATAGGCAGAGCAGATGTCTTGATATCTCAGGCTGTTGATGTTGCCATCCAATCTGCAGATCTCTTGCACAACCCCATACTGAATATAACCCATTATTTTTCCCTCACTAAACTTGACTGATTTCTGGGAGAATCTTGCTATGATTGGGATGCAGTTCAACAGGCTCTTACAACTGGGATCGACGACAACACTTTTATCAGGTAGTGCATTTAGTGTAAAGTCTCAAACATACCTCATAATCAAGCAATGATAGTGTAATGTTAATAATTTCTACATGATGGCAATAAATCACAAAACTTGTATAAACAAATCTATATCGCCACGATCAGATACTTTCTTAACTGTTGTTTTTATGTATATTTTATTACTGAGAGGAAAGAGGGCAGCACATTTATCTAAATTTCACTCTCAGCTGTGTAAATGCTTGTTTTCAGTATATTGCTGCAAAGTTTTAAAAACATTTTTAAATAAAATAATTTTTAATAAAAACGAATGAGTTTTGCATAAATAAATCTGGGCTCACATTTAGTCTCTTGTGCACAAATGCAAGCAAGAGTGTTGCTAATGTCATTTCATTCATTTATTCATTCATTTTCTTTTCAGCTTAGTCACTTTATTAGCTCGGGATCGCCCCAGCGGAATGAACCTCCAACTTATCCAGCATATGTTTTAGGGCAGCAGATGCCCTTCCAGCTGCAACCCATCTCTGGGAAACATCCATGCACACACATTCACACTCATACACTACAGACAATTACGTCTACCCAATTCACCTGACCAGCATGTCTTTGGACTGTGGGGGAAACGCGAAGAGAACATGCAAACTCCACAGAGAAACGCCTACTGATCCAGCCGAGGCTCAAACCAGCGACCTTCTTGCTGTGAGGCGACAGCACTACCTACTGTGCCACCGCCACCTTAATGTCATTTCTGTTTTCAACATATTTATACAATTCAACAAAATTACATTTTGAATGTAGGTTCTTTTGACGCAAGCCAGTAAGAAACCAGCCAGAACACCCGTGCAACCACACAGCAACCACACTGAATGTCTTGGCAACCAAACAGAAACACTCTAGCAAATTTTGCATAAGCAAGCACTACTTACAAATTCAATCAAACAAATAAACAGGTAAAAAAAAGATAAGGTAGTTGTTTTTTGCAAAACATTTTTTTAAGTAAAAAATATTTCTATTTGTGTAGCTTTAAGCCTAGTGTGTGAGAAAATATCACTATTATTCATTTCACAGTTTTTTTCGGACCCTAAAAATGTCCTGTGGTTTGACTATAGCAAAATATATACAAATAGCGTGAGCGTGATTTGTCTTCCTTCTTTGACACTTATCTTCATATAGTGCTATTTATTTTATAGGGAATTATGAATAATTAGGAAAATATGAATAATTTATATATAAATTATTAATTATGAATTCTTTTTTTTCTACAAGACTTGTCGAACTTACTGGACATTTTTAATAAATAGGGGTTTCACAACAAAAGACAACAAAACTTAGGCTTTATAGTGGTTCTAAAACTGTTAAACAAAAAAATTAACCTTCAGATCATGGGCTTCACTGGGGGCTTCAGTCACATGATCATGAACGGGATCCTTTAACTAAGTGGAATTACCCATTTAAAATAAGCATATAGGGTCTGTGCCAATGGCGTAGTGGTTAGTGCGTCGAAACATGCACTTCAGGGCTCACGGCAACCCAAGTTCAGTTCCCACCTCGAGGTCCTATGCCGATCCTTGCCCTCACTCTGCTCCCCACACATTCTGTTAGTAGTGTTCTGTCCAATTAAGGTGAAAACCCAGCAAAATTAATAAATAAATAAGCATATAGTCTCACACAAGAGGACAATGCTTTCAGTGACAAAACATTAATTATAATAATTTTTTTTGAATAAAACAATTGCCATTTACTAAAGTAACCACTTGTAATATTAGGTATTTATCAACGATTTTACGACGCCTCACAGCATGAAGGTCGCTGGTTCGAGTTCCGGCTGGTTCAGTTGGCATTTCTGTGTGGAGTTTGCATGTTCTACACATACATTTTATGAAATAAATTAGCCTTAGTGTATGAGTGCGTGTGTAAATATAAGTGTGTCTATAATATATATACAGGAATAATTGGTGGTTCATTCCACAGAGGCAACTCCTTATAAATAAGGAACTAAGCAGAAGGAAGATGAATAAATGAATAATAGCTTTTAACACTTAAAGTTATTATATATAAACAAATTAACCTGCAGTTATATCGTGTATAGGTCATGTTTATGTGTACATGTTCAATGAAGTGTAAATAATAAGAGACAAAGAAATGTTTGACCATTTACTGCAATTTTAAATGATTTATTCATTCATTCATTTTCCTTCGGCTTAGTCCCTTTTTTCATCAGGGGCCACCACAGCGGAATGAACTGCCAACTTATCCATCATATATCTCATACAGCGGATGCCCTTCCAGCAGCAACCCAAGACTGAAAAACACCCATACACTCTCACATGCACACACATACACTACGGTCAATTTAGTTTATTCAATTCACCTATACCAAAGCAAACTCCACACAGAAACGTCAAATGGCCCAGAAGGTCACTCGAACCAGTGACCTTCTTGCTATTAGGGAAAAGTGCTAACCACTGAGCCACCAGGTTGCCCATTTTAAATGATGTCAATACTAATTCTATTCAATATTGTCATGTATGATGGTGAAAATGCAAAGTCACGTCAACAACCCATATTTCCACTTTTCTTATTAATCGCAGCACTTCACACGTATGTTCAGTTGCACAAGACACTGCTTCTGTGCATTTCCGCCACTGATGTCCTCAAGCAGACATACTGAAGGCCTGTATAAACTTCTCCAGAAGTCAAACAGTGGGTCGTATAGCGTGTTGGTTATACAGGGGATAATGACAGCGCAGCGGCAAACTGGTTTAGTGTGTCTGTCAGTCAGACAGTGCTGCCTCAGGCCCCCTGACACACCTGTGTTATGGTTAAACGTAAAGCCTGTTTTCGCAGTGTGTGTGTGTGTGTGTGAGTGAGTGTGTGTGTATGCGGGGATTTGCTTAAGGGGGTTGGTGGGTCGGTTGAGCGGGAACTGCTGAAGTGGCAGGTGGAAGCTTTCAGTGACAAAACAAACTCACTCAACATTTCTCTTCTCAGCAGTACACTCAATCTTTTTGCACTCTTTCTCCACCTTTCACTATCTGCCTTTATTTCTTTAAGCCCCCTACTCCTTTCTTTACTTTTCTTTATCTTTGTCTAAGTGAGTAAATAACTAAAAGCAACAAAGCCAATCTTATCTGGATGTTTCTTCGACTTTGGGCACATTTATGAGCCAAGGGCTGAGCTTTTTATTTGATTTGATTTATTTGAACAGCTTTTTATTTTGCAATATACAGAGCTCAACATAAATGAGTGGCCCCCATTTAGAAAATGAATATTTGAATCCATTTCTCAGTGAATATTGGTAATATATTTTTGAACATTTAAACAAAATGAAACATATTTGATTTATTCAATTGATGTTTGATAATTTGACTTATAAAACATGTTTTTTTAATTAGAAATAATATTTTAGTCACTGAACATCTTTAGAAATAGAAAAAATAATACATTTAAATTGATGTGAAATATTGAAAAAAAATTACAAAATACTAAATTTCAACAAAATCTTATACATTTTTTTGTTTCTTATGAATTTTGCTCTTTTTAAAATAAAATGATTTAACTTTTTTTTCCTTAGATATAAATGTGGGTGTACTAGCTTTTGGACAGTTATTATAAGTTATTTGATAGATTAGCTAGGATTTGGCTTCAGTACAGATTAATCTAATGTATATGCGCAAATATAATATCATAAACTATAAATGCACTATATATGAAGTTTCTGTTTATTTACAACGGATATATGTTACTACTACATATTATTACCACTATTATTAATAATATTATCAGGTTTTAATAAGTTGCATCATTTCTAGATGTAAAATGAAAGAATTTTTAAAATGAAAGAAATATAGTTTGCAAATAAGGGCTAAAAAGGTGCTCATAGCTTGAGAAAAATCTAATAATCAAACATTAATTCCTTTGTTCTGCTGAAAGCATGGCGTTTGTATTGTATGTTAAATCCTCTGCTATCGTCCTAAATTGACAACCTTTTCACTTTTGTGCTACTTATATAGTATCGTAGAATCTAAAATCTACATAATTTGAAAAATATTCACAAGCTTCATAGAGTTTTACATGTAATAGTATTTGATATAGTTTCTATGATTTATGAGCTTAAAGGGATAGTTCACTCAAAAATAAAACAATTCCTCGCTATTTACTCTCCCTCAAGTGGTTCCTATAACCTTTATGAGTTTCTTTCTTCTGTTGAACACAAAAGAAGATATATTGAGGAATGACTTCTATATCCAAATACTATGGAAGTCAATGGTTACCAGTTTCTAATAATTTGTCAAAAAATCTTTTTTGTGTGAAACATACGATAGAAGCTGATAAAAGTTTTTGACAAGTAAAGGGTGAGTAAAATTTTTTAGCTTTGGGTAAACTATCCATTTAATTCTTTTAGTTTGATTGAAGTCACGTTTAACTGCATTACTGTCTAAATCCACCTAAAATCCCACACTGAGCTGAACTGTTAATATAAGATGAGAAAATATGTTTGGTCTGTTTATTTTGTAAAATAATAAAAAAACTAAAGAACAGGTAAGCCGTTGCAAACAAATAGAATGTACAATGAATTGTTTCTAATTGCCCTAATGCACAAAAACAATTTTTTTTTAAAGAAGAGCACCTATAACTCACAGAAAAAATATGTGTGGATTGGGATTAGGAATATTTACAGATATTTAAAATATTTATTAATTAATTCATTTTCCTTCTGCTTATTCCCTTATTTATCAGGGGTCCCTACAGTGAAATGAACCAGCAACTTAGCTATGTTTTAAGCAGCGGATGCCCTTCCAGCTGCAACCTAGTACTGGGAAACATCCATACACATTAAAACGCTATAGCCAATCTAGTTTATTCAATTCACCTAAAGCGCATGCGTTTGGACTGTGGGGGAAACTGGAGCACCCACACAAACACAGGGAGAACATGCAAACTCCTCACAGAAATGTCAACTGACCCAGCAATGACTCGAACCACCAACCTTCTTGCTGTGAGGCCAGAGTGCTAACCACTAAGCCAACGTGCCGCCATATTCAAAATAGATTACATTTCTTATTGTATTTGCACACAAATAAAACTGATAGGACATCCCAGATGAACACATTTTAATATATGCTTTGTATGAAAACTATAAAAGTATTTTACAGTGAATCTTGAGCAGTTAAGGGGCAGAGGAGGAAGTGTTCTTGGGGTTTTTTGCCTTAATACACAACATGGCGCTACTTGTTTATTTTTGTTAACAGCCAAATAATTGTCAAATTCAAGTGTTTTTCTTGCCAATGAGATTATTTCAGATCTACACCGCTCCATCAGTCTAATCAGAATTAAAAAGAGCTCACTCAGACCCATATAGATTTTGACCTTAAGGTTTTTTAAACATCAATCTGATTTATGCCCAGAATATTTGGTTGAATGTACTTAAACACAGCAATTAAAAAAATAAAAAATAAAAAAATATATATATATATATATATATATATATATATATATATATATATATATATATATATATATATATATATATATATATATATATTGTATATGTTTTATTTTAACTTCAGAATACCTCCACATCTACAGTTTCAAAGTAGCTTCCTTAAAGGCATAGTTCACCCAAACATGAAAATTCAGTCATCATTTACTCACTCTTCACTTGTTTCAAACCAAAATAAAATATATTTTGAAAAATGTTGACTAAAGTTTTATTTTTCCTACTATGGAAGTCAATGGTTACAATGAGATTATTTCAGATCTACACCGCTCCATCAGTTTGATCAGAATTAAAAAGAGCTTAATCAAAATGATATAGATTTTTACCTCAAGGTTTTTAAAACATCAATCTGATTTATGACCAGATTATTTGGTTGAATGTACTATAAACACTGCAACTTTAAAATAATAATGTGCGGATCGATACTAAAATATCGATATCTCCGATACTAGCTATGTTCTAGAATCGATTGTCCTATCAAAATATTGATATTTCAGTAATTTAGAGCAGATATGTAGTTTATTGGAAATAGTTATACAGCGGAAAGTAACCATAATTACCCTAGTTTACCTGAATAATGCCAACTTAGTCGCAAATACTTGTTCTTCCGCCTGCCAAGTCATGTGCCCAATATGACACTGTACAACTGCAGAGCACACTAGATAGCCACTCAGTCCGCTGGCACATGTTGTTCAGTCATGCTGTCACTGGATATGGGTGACCGCAAGCAAAGTTATGTGTATAGCTACTTCGCTTATATAAACTCAAACGATGCAATTTGTGACAAGTGCAACAAAACAGTGAGGTACTGTGGTAATACCACAAACCTTATCAAACATAAATCACAAGACAGAATATGACTACATCATAACTAGACAGTCAGAAGAGGAGGAAAGAAGAAGCACAGGTGTTGCTAAGGCGAGACAGACATCACTTTCAGAGTCCTTATGTGCATCAGGCAGGAACTATCCAGGTATACAGAAGGAGAAAATGTGGCGATGTGTCTGTATTTTGGGGACTTGGGTTTTTGTGACAATGAATATGTAAGTTGGCTCTTTTTTGTAGGATAATTCTTCATCAATAAACGAGAATAACCCAAAATACGTCTCATATTCAGTATGAAGTGACACTTTTTAGTACACTACTTGGTACTTTAATTTCCCAAACAGTAATTTTTGAGCAAAATATCAGTATCGGATCGGTATCATCGATACTCGCCTTCATTTTACTTGGTATCAGATCGGAAAGGAAACCAGTGGCACATCACTACTTTAAATATCGAACTACTTTTTCTAAAAGACAGTCGTTTTTAACTTCAAAATACCTCCAGATCTACAGATTCAAAGTAGCTTTCTTAAAGGCATAGTTCACCCAAAAATTAAAATCTGTCATCATTTACTCACCCTTCACTTGTTTCAAACCACAGAAGAAGATATTATAAGAAAATATTTTGTTTTTTTCTACTATGGAAGTCAATGGTTGCAGACTTTGCAGCTTTCTTCAAAATATCTCTTGTGTGTGTTTAACAGAAAAACTCATAAAGGTTTGGAACCACTTGAAGGCGAGTAAACAGTCAGAAATGTTCATTCTTTCGTGAACTATCCCTTTAACACGTGTTCGGTTAGTTTT
The DNA here is from genome assembly GCF_052040795.2 of Danio rerio. Taxonomy (NCBI): domain Eukaryota; kingdom Metazoa; phylum Chordata; class Actinopteri; order Cypriniformes; family Danionidae; genus Danio; species Danio rerio. Next base: position 36,979,751 of record NC_141032.1, read on the forward strand.
CCCCCCTGCGACTTGTCCATATCTTTAGCCCCTTTTTACGTTTTGTCACTTAATCTTTGGCTTCATCGGTTTTAACTGTTTTGTCTCCATTTATCTCTCCCCCTCTCCCTCTTTATATCTATTGCTCCATCCTTTTTCTCTCTGGTTCTCTCTGAGAGTGCTTATTGTAGTGCCTGAGGAGGACACAGACAAAGAGCGTTTGCGCTTCCCCGCCACCTCCTCTCTGTCTGTGCTTTTCCCCGAGGCGTCTCTCCTCCACCATCACCCCCTCCTCCCTCTCACCGGGGTCCTGTCTCGCTCCTTCCCCTTCTTCTGTTGTTCATCGAACTCCGCTCTCTCCATGTGCTCCGTCTCTCCTGCAGGTCTGTTGTTCTCACCCTCTCCACACTCTTCGGCTCCAGTGCTGTCACACACACACAAACAGACACAACACACTGTAGGAAGGTTCAAACATATATGTTGAAGTCAAAAAAAATAATCTTTTGCAAATATTTCCCAAATGATGTTTGACAGAGCAAGGAATTTTTCACAGTATTTTCTATAATATTTTTTCTTCTGGAGAAACATTTTTTTATGTTTGTTTTATTTCAGCAAAAAAAAAAAATATTTAAAAAATATCAATTTTAATATCTATATCATTAGCCCCCATTAAGCATTTTTTTTCTGATTGTCTACAGAACAAAACCACTGTTCTAGAATGACTTGCCTAATTATCATAACTTGCCTAATTAACCTAGTAAAGCCTTTAAATGTCACTTTAAGCTGAAAACTAGTATCTTGAAAAATATCTAGTAAAATATTATTTACTGTCATCATGGCAAAGATCAAATCGAATAGAAATAGAATAGAAATTGGTTATTAAAATGATGGTTAGAAACGTGTTAAAAAGAATCTTCTATCCGTTAAACAGAAATTGGGGACAAAAATATACAGGAGGGTTAATAATTCAGACTTCAACTGTACATGGCATTATTCCAGCCTGATCTCATGAGGAAACGTAAGTATTTTACGTTTTGTCAGTTTAGTGTCTAATTCGTACGAATTCTTACCAGTTAAGTCATACGAAAATGTACGATTTTAAAAAGGAGGCGTGGCACCCAACCCCACCTGTTATTGGGTGATGAGCAAATCGTACTAAATTGTACGAATTAGATCATACAAATTCATACGAATTAGCCACTAAATAAAAAAATTACAAATTGCCGTGAGATTGCGTTGATTATTCAGTACCTCTAGGATTTTATGGGACATTTGTCTGATATTATGCAGCCTGAAATGATTTTGCTGTTACTTTCCTCCAGATTTGCAGCATTTTTTGTGTTGTGTTTGTTATAAGACTAGGGCCAGACAGAATCTGCAGACATTTTGTGATATTTCAGCGCAGAATTTTGTTAAAAAATCTGCAGATTCATGTGGAATGATTTTGGAAGTATCATAACTAAAAACTTAACATATGTTAACTTAGCATACTTTACAAATTGTATTGTAAATAAATCATGTGAATATTTTCATATTAGTCAAAAATATTACTAAAAATTAACTTAAATACTGAATAACTATAAATTTACACACATTTACACATGCAGGTAAAATGAACAGAATCAATGATGGGCTAAAAATCTGCAGAAATCTGCAGAATTCTGCACGCACAGATTCCGTGAGGGCCTTAATATAACTAGTAAATCTAATATTAAAACACTGACAATTTTAAAGGGTTGGTTCACACATGAGTGAAAATGACATCATCATTATTTTCTTTTTTCTTATTATATTTTGAAGAATGATGTTTGCTGGCGTCAAATTCCATAGTAGGAAAGAAAATACTTTTGAGGTCAATATATGTTCAAAATATCTTCTTTTGTGTTTGAAAGTAAAACTAAAAGAGCTGTTAAAAATTTAGTAATGGTTGTCACGGTGGCGCAATGGTTAGAACTGTTGCCTTACAGCAAGAAGGTTGCTGGTTCGAGCAACAGCTGGGTCGGTTTCCCCCACAGTCCAAAGACATGCAGTACAGGTGAATTGAATAAGCTAAATTATTCTAAGTGTATGTGTGTGAATGCAAGAGTGTATGGGTGTTTCCAAGGGTTTGGTTGCAGCTGGAAGGGCTTCCGCTGCGTAAAACATGCTGGATAAGTTGGCAGTTCATTCCACTGTGGCCACCCCTGATTAATAAAGGGACTAAGCCAAAAAGAAAAAGAATCAATAAATGAAATTTAGTAAATAATGACGGAATTTTCTTTATTAGTGTGTGTGTGTGGACTATTCCTTTAATAATGATCCAAAATCAAACAAACCGTGCTCAGGGGTAGCTTAAATAATGTGTCCATGCTCTTTGGGTAAGGAATTCATCAGAATAAACAGCAAAATTCAGACAAAGGCATTCAAAAAATGTGGAAAAAATATATATAAAAGCCTTTATTAACATGCTATTCCTTAAAAAACTGTGCAGTTTAAAGGAATCGCCGTCAATAAAGGCTTTTTGATATTTTTTCAACATTTTTCGCGTGCCTTGGTCTGATTTTTGCTGTTAATCCCTTCAATGAACAGCTATAAATGCTACTGTAGAAGTGATTTTAGACATGACAATATTTTAACATGAAGGTTGAAAATAAATTTTAATTTTGTCATTTCTACAAGATAAATCTGTTAGGGTTCATAAATTCCTAATAAATATAGTCTGATACATCTAAACCGGTTTTGTACACAGAAAAAAAGTTAAACATCCACTTGAAAATATTATTTATGATTTGTTTAATTCTGCGAGCTACTGATGACATTTCATCCAAATGTCTGTTTTCAGACATGTTTATATTTATTTTTAAACAACACAGAAGAGTTAAGAAATACATATTTAATCTCAATATTTAAATATATTTCTTAATAATCCTGAGAAATGGTAAGTTCAATATCAGCCCAAACACAGTATAGTACCAATATACCGTGCATTTCTATATGACATGCATACATTACATAAAAATACCATTCACAGTCTAATGTGTCATGTTGTTAATTTCCAAAGTGTCATTTCACACCAGGTGTGTGATTATACAGCACTGATTTACCGATGAAGAGTGACATATACAGTACGTGATATTGTGCATTCGTCTTACGACCCTGTATCTGAGCAGAAGTGATATTTTAAAATCTGCCATATAAATGTAGATCTATATAGCAGCGGTTTAATTTAGACATGTCTTAGAGATGGACTGTTATACCGGGCCTGGACAGAGACGAGACGGGATGGGACGGGGGATCAGCAGGTGGCGGAGGGGGGTTTTGGTTACACCCCTTTGGGAGCGAGTGACTGACAGCTTAACGTACTGCCATTAAAAAAGCTGTATGACATGTTCCACATGCTTGCTGAGGAGGGGATGGGGGTCTGTGTTTGTAAGCGGCGGGAGAGCTGAACCCTGGGGAAGGCCGTATGCTTTCAGAAAAGACGAGACAGAAAAGACTGCAACAGTCCAAACCGACAGCAGCAGTCACAATGAACTATATCAGCCATGCCTAAATACAAGACCACAACAGCTGTGTTCACAAATGATCATTTATAAAAAGGCAACAAATATTATTTTAATAAGATACTACTTGTGAACAGGGTAAAGAAATTAACTAATAATTACATTAACATTACATTTAGCATTATATACAGTGCATCCGGAAAGTTTTCATAGCGCTTCACTTTTTCCACATTCTTTTATGTTACAGCCTTGTTCCAAAATGGATTAAATTCATTTATTTCCTCAAAATTCTACACACAATACCCCATAATGACAATGTGGAAAAAGATTTTTTGTTTTAAAATTATTAAAAGTAAAAAACCTGAAAACTCACATGTACAGAAGTATTCAATTGCTCAATACTTTGTTGATACACCGTTGGCAGCAATTACAGCCTCAAGTCTTTTTAATATGATGTCACAAGCTTGGCACACCTGTCTTTGGGAATTTTTGCCCATTCCTCTTTGCAGTACCTCTTAAGCTCTATCTGGTTGGATGGGAAGCGACGGTGTACAGCCATTTTCAGATCTCTCCAGACATGTTCAATAGGATTTAGGTCTGGGCTCTGACTGGGCCGCTCAAGTACATTCACTGAGTTGCTGTGAAGCCCCTCCATTGCTATTTTGGCGCTGTGCTTTGAGTCATTGTCCTGCTGGAAGATGAACCGTCAACCCAGTCTGAGGTCCAGAGCACTCTGAATCAGGTTTTCTTTCAGGATGTCTCTGTGCATTACAGAATTTTTCTTTCCCTCTATCCTGACTAGTCTTCCAGTTCCTGCTGCTGAAAAACATGCATGATGCTGCCACCACCATGCTACACTATAGGAATGGTATTAGCCTGATGATGAGCGGTGCCTGGTTTTCTCCAAATGTGTTGCCTGGCATTCACTCCAAAGAGTTCAATTTTAGTCTCATCTGAGAATTTTGTTTATTATGGTCTGAGAGTCCTTTTGGCAAATTCCAGGCAGGGAGTGGCTTCCGTCTGGCCACTCAACCATGCAGGCCTGATTGGTGGATTGCTGCACAGATGGTTGTCCTTCTGTAAGGTTCTCTTCTTTCCAAAGAAGAACGCTGGAGCTCAGACAGAGTGACCATCGGGTTATTGATCACCTCCCTGACTAAGGCCCTTCTCCCCCTATCACTCAGCTTAGATGGGCGGCCAGCTCTAGGAAGAGTCCTGGTGGTTCCAAACATCTTCCACTTACGGATGATGGAGGCCACTGCTCATTGGAACTTTCAGAACAGCAGAAATTTTTCTGTAACCTTTCCCAGCTTTGTGCCTCGAGACAATCCTGTCTCAGAGGTCTACAGACAATTCCTTTGTCTTCATGCTTGGTTTGTGCTTTGACATGCACTGTCAACCCTGGGACCTTATATAGACAGGTGTATGCCTTATCAAACCAACAAATCAACTGAATTTACCACAAGTGAACTCCAATTAAACTGCTGAAACAGATTAAGAATGATCAGTGGAAACAGAATGTATCTGGGCTCAATTTAGAGCTTTACGGCAAAGGCTATGAATTTTTGTGTACATGAGATTTTTCAGCTTATTTTATTTTTAATACATTTGCAACAATTTAAAAAAAGTTTCTCACATTGTCATTATGGGGTATTGTGTGTAGAACTTCGAGGAAATAAATGAATTGAATACATTTTGGAATAAGGCTGTAACAAAAAAAATGTGGAAAAAGTGAAGCGCTATCAATACTTTGCACTGTATAGCATGAAGCGATTAAACAAGCAGAGGTAATACACACAAGAATTGCTAGTTATACAAAGTACCTTGTTAATGCTCAGGGAATTTAGTGCTAGAGTTTTTTTAGTTATCACCATACTGAGGGTGCTTTCACACCTACACTTTTGTCTCGTTTGCCCAGTTAGTGTGGTGCGTTTGGCATATGTGAACAGGGCAATCACGATCTGTTCCGCGCCAAAGTAATCGCTTTCAATTCGCTAATTTCAATCACTAATTTCAATCGGCTCGAATGAAACTAACACTGGAGCGGTTTGATTTTAGTGAGAATGCGATCCGATCCGAGCACGGTTATATCACAGTGTTTTATGGATATGTAATAGGCATATGGCTATATGAAAAGAGAATTATGAGTAGGGCGGGAAGTTTCGCGAATCTCCGGATGCCCGCAAACGAGTGATGATCTCCCGGTAATCTCGCGTCTCCCTCCCGGTCCTCAAATAGGCATTATCGCGCACCCTTCTCACCCCTCCCCACCGCATCTCTCCTCAGACACGTCGCGCGCACGCACCTTGTCAATCCCCATTAAACCACCACCTTTCCTGACAGCTAAGCGGGACTCTGCAAAATAAACCCTGACACTCTGACCAATGTGAGGAGAGTTTACTCACACGTGACTTGTTTTAGCTCTTTTGGTCCGATTAGAAACTTTGCAGTGTGAAAGTGAACCGCTCCAGAGGAAAGAGCAACAATGTAACATTTGTAATCTCTGTTTCGGAACAACTGAATCGATTCACAGGTGTGAAAGCACCCTGAGAAATGTACAATTCTGTCATCTTTTACTCCCCCTTGACTTGATCCACAAAAAAGTTTGTGAAACCTTTAGCCAATAACATCCAGAGGCAGAAAACAAATACTAATAAATACTAAGTCAATGGTTACCAATTTCCAATATTCTTCAAAATATCTTATTTTGTTTTCATTCATTCATTTTCTTTTCAGCTTAGTCCCTTTATTAATCAGGGGTCGCCACAGATATTCATTGCAGAATGCCAATTTAGAAACGATGAGGAGCTCAGACTTAGATTTTTTGGTTTAAAAAAAGAGACATTTATTCATTTTCCTTCAGCTTAGTCCCTTATTTATCAGGGGTCACCACAGCAAAATGGACCACTAACAATTGCAGCATATGCTTATGCAGCGGATGCCCTTCAAGCTGCAAACCATCAATGGAAAACACCCGTACACTAAAGACAATTTAGCTTAACCAATTTAGCTAACCCAATACAGAGGCACCCAAAGGAAACCCACCTATACACAGGGAGAACATGCAAACTCAAACTGACCTAGCCAAGGCTCGAACCAGCAACCTTCTTGTTGTGAAGCGACAGCACTACCCACTGTGCCACTGCAACACCCCCATTTTGTTTTCAACAGAACAAATAAAAAGTAAAAAGGTTTAAGAAGAAATTAAGTGTGAATAAACAACGGCAGATGTTTTTGCATGGGTGAACTATCCCCTTAAATATGCAAATGAGGTATTGTTTAATTAAATATGCAATAATTTGCACATGTTTCTAGCACACAGATCTAAACATTGAATAAAGTCAAGTTTAAAACTCTTGATCATTTTCATTTTTTTTTTTTTTTTTTTGACAAATTGGCAATATAAGTCAACGTTTGGGGCATTTTACTCTTTCATTCCTCCATAACAATACTCTGAACAACAAACAACATTTTCTTATATTTTATATATATAATCTGTATTTTATAATCAAGCAGTTATTTATAAAACATCCCTCTATAACAATCTTCTGAAAATAGATATGAACAAAACTATAAAGTGTCATACTGTGAGTGTTATATAAGAAATTATTTGGAGAAAAAGGCCTTTGACAGAAATGGACAGACAGGAAACCCTTAAATGTGTATTGTGAATGTTTCTTTGCATTAAACTAAAACACTTTATGAAAGCCAAAAAGCCCAACATTTTTACATTGACAGGTTCATGAGATACTGTTTTGCATGTAGCATCTTGCCTTAAAGTTTATAATGTGCAACCACTGGCATATTCTTATCTTTAGACTATACAATTGTGCAGTTCTCTAGTTCAGTAAAACTGAATTAAGACCATTAAACCCACATATATGCTTAGACCTCCTTGCAAATGTAGCCTTTTATTTGAGGCACAATAACGTAATACAAGTATTAGTAGTAATAGTTTTAGTATTATTTTGCTGTGTGTTTATGTTTTACAATTTTTTTTAGAGAGAAATGTTGCTAATTATGTAACTTGTAAAGTGTCAAGTGTTGTGGGAATTTACATTTGTCCCTGTGCAAGATGCATATTGTCATTCTCTTTATAGTTTTAGTAAGTTCTTCATTCTGAAGAGTCAAAAGACTTCCTCAGCAAATGGTGCCTTTGTGTAATATTAATTATATAATGTATCTTTAACATATTTACACACACACACACACACACACACACACACACACACACACACACACACACACACACACACACACACACACACACACACACACACACACACACA